>NW_027462639.1:0-53169 GCF_050947455.1 Rhinoderma darwinii
ATGCTGCCAATAGCTCGCCTGGGAAACATCCAGAGAAGTCCAAGATAGTGTTTTTTAGACTGGCTGCCACGAGCTGAAACGAATGCAGCCAAGAGCGAGCGTCTGTGACTTACGGTTCAAGAGTTATTCACAGAAACATGGTTCTGAACTTTGTTGCCAGCCGCGAAAGTAACCAAGATCGAGCGTCTAGGATTTACTTGTGAATAGCTCGCCTGGGAAACATCCAGAGAAGTCAAAGACAGTGCTTCTATACTAATTGCCAGGCGCTGAGACGAATGCCGCCAAGATCAAGCGTCTAAGACTTACGGTTCAAGAATTAGCCTCATAAACAGTGGGAAACAGTGCTTCTATACTAATTGCCAGGCGCTGAGACGAATGCCGCCATGATCGAGCGACTATGACTTACGGTTCAAGAATTAGCCTCAGAAACAGTGGTTTTGAACATGCTGCCAATAGCTCGCCTGGGAAACATACAGAGAAGTCCAAGATAGTGTTTTTTTTAGACTGGCTGCCACGAGCTGAAACGAATGCAGCCAAGAGCGAGCGTCTGTGACTTACGGTTCAAGAGTTATTCACAGAAACATGGTTCTGAACTTTGCTGCCAGCCGCGAAAGCGAAAGTAACCAAGATCGAGCGTCTAGGATTTACTTGTCAATAGCTCGCATGGGAAACATCCAGAGAAGTCAAAGACAGTGCTTCTATACTAATTGCCAGGCGCTGAGACGAATGCCGCCAAGATCGAGCGTCTATGACTTACGGTTCAATAATTAGCCTCAGAAACAGTGGGAAACAGTGCTTCTATACTAATTGCCAGGCGCTGAGACGAATGCCGCCAAGATCGAGCGTCTATGACTTACGGTTCAAGAATTAGCCTCAGAAACAGTGGTTCTGAACATGCTGCCAATAGCTCGCCTGGGAAACATCCAGAGAAGTCCAAGATAGTGTTTTTTTTAGACTGGCTGCCACGAGCTGAAACGAATGCAGCCAAGAGCGAGCGTCTGTGACTTACGGTTCAAGAGTTATTCACAGAAACATGGTTCTGAACTTTGTTGCCAGCCGCGAAAGCGAAAGTAACCAAGATCGAGCGTCTAGGATTTACTTGTGAATAGCTCGCCTGGGAAACTTCCAGAGAAGTCAAAGACAGTGCTTCTATACTAATTGCCAGGCGCTGAGACGAATGCCGCCAAGATCGAGCATCTATGACTTACGGTTCAATAATTAGCCTCAGAAACAGTGGTTCTGAACATGCTGCCAATAGCTCGCCTGGGAAACATCCAGAGAAGTCCAAGATAGTGTTTTTTTTAGACTGGCTGCCACGAGCTGAAACGAATGCAGCCAAGAGCGAGCGTCTGTGACTTACGGTTCAAGAGTTATTCACAGAAACATGGTTCTGAACTTTGTTGCCAGCCGCGAAAGCGAAAGTAACCAAGATCGAGCGTCTAGGATTTACTTGTGAATAGCTCGCCTGGGAAACATCCAGAGAAGTCAAAGACAGTGCTTCTATACTAATTGCCAGGCGCTGAGACGAATGCCGCCAAGATCAAGTGTCTAAGACTTACGGTTCAAGAATTAGCCTCAGAAACAGTGGGAAACAGTGCTTCTATACTAATTGCCAGGCGCTGAGACGAATGCCGCCAAGATCGAGCGTCTATGACTTACGGTTCAAGAATTAGCCTCAGAAACAGTGGTTTTGAACATGCTGCCAATAGCTCGCCTGGGAAACATCCAGAGAAGTCCAAGATAGTGTTTTTTTAGACTGGCTGCCACGAGCTGAAACGAATGCAGCCAAGAGCGAGCGTCTGTGACTAACGGTTCAAGAGTTATTCACAGAAACATGGTTCTGAACTTTGCTGCCAGCCGCGAAAGCGAAAGTAACCAAGATCGAGCGTCTAGGATTTACTTGTGAATAGCTCGCCTGGGAAACATCCAGAGAAGTCAAAGACAGTGCTTCTATACTAATTGCCAGGCGCTGAGACGAATGCCGCCAAGATCAAGCGTCTAAGACTTACGGTTCAAGAATTAGCCTCAGAAACAGTGGTTCTGAACATGCTGCTAATAGCTCGCCTGGGAAACATCCAGAGAAGTCCAATATAGTGTTTTTTAGACTGGCTGCCACGAGCTGAAACGAATGCAACCAAGAGCGAGCGTCTGTGACTTACGATTCAAGAGTTATTCATAGAAACATGGTTCTGAACTTTGCTGCCAGCCGCGAAAGCAAAAGTAACCAAGATCGAGCGTCTAGGATTTACTTGTGAATAGCTCGCCTGGGAAACATCCAGAGAAGTCAAAGACAGTGCTTCTATACTAATTGCCAGGCGCTGAGACGAATGCCGCCAAGATCAAGCGTCTAAGACTTACGGTTCAAGAATTAGCCTCAGAAACAGTGGGAAACAGTGCTTCTATACTAATTGCCAGGCGCTGAGACGAATGCCGCCAAGATTGAGCGTCTATGACTTACGGTTCAAGAATTAGCCTCAGAAACAGTGGTTCTGAACATGCTGCCAATAGCTCGCCTGGGAAACATCCAGTGAAGTCAAAGACAGTGCTTCTATACTAATTGCCAGGCGCTGAGACGAATGCCGCCAAGATCAAGCGTCTAAGACTTACGGTTCAAGAATTAGCCTCAGAAACAGTGGGAAACAGTGCTTCTATACTAATTGCCAGGCGCTGAGACGAATGCCGCCAAGATCGAGCGTCTATGACTTACGGTTCAAGAATTAGCCTCAGAAACAGTGGGAAACAGTGCTTCTATACTAATTGCCAGGCGCTGAGACGAATGCCGCCAAGATCGAGCGTCTATGACTTACGGTTCAAGAATTAGCCTCAGAAACAGTGGTTCTGAACATGCTGCCAATAGCTCGCCTGGGAAACATCCAGAGAAGTCCAAGATAGTGTTTTTTTAGACTGGCTGCCACGAGCTGAAACGCATGCAGCCAAGATCG
Source organism: Rhinoderma darwinii (assembly GCF_050947455.1). NCBI lineage: Eukaryota > Metazoa > Chordata > Amphibia > Anura > Rhinodermatidae > Rhinoderma > Rhinoderma darwinii. The sequence goes on from NW_027462639.1 coordinate 2,943, forward strand.
AGAGTCTGTGACTTACGGTTCAAGAGTTATTCACAGAAACATGGTTCTGAATTTTGCTGCCAGCCGCGAAAGCGAAAGTAACCAAGATCGAGCGTCTAGGATTTACTTGTGAATAGCTCGCCTGGGAAACTTTCAGATAAGTCAAAGACAGTGCTTCTATACTAATTGCCAGGCGCTGAGACGAATGCCGCCAAGATCAAGCGTCTAAGACTTACGGTTCAAGAATTAGCCTCAGAAACAGTGGGAAACAGTGCTTCTATACTAATTGCCAGGCGCTGAGACGAATGCCGCCAAGATCGAGCGTCTATGACTTACGGTTCAAGAATTAGCCTCAGAAACAGTGGGAAACAGTGCTTCTATACTAATTGCCAGGCGCTGAGACGAATGCCGCCAAGATCGAGCGTCTATGACTTACGGTTCAAGAATTAGCCTCAGAAACAGTGGTTCTGAACATGCTGCCAATAGCTCGCCTGGGAAACATCCAGAGAAGTCCAAGATAGTGTTTTTTTAGACTGGCTGCCACGAGCTGAAACGCATGCAGCCAAGAGCGAGCGTCTGTGACTTACGGTTCAAGAGTTATTCACAGAAACATGGTTCTGAACTTTGCTGCCAGCCGCGAAAGCGAAAGTAACCAAGATCGATCGTCTAGGATTTACTTGTCAATAGCTCGCCTGGGAAACATCCAGAGAAGTCAAAGACAGTGCTTCTATACTAATTGCCAGGCGCTGAGACGAATGCCGCCAAGATCGAGCGTCTATGACTTACGGTTCAAGAATTAGCCTCAGAAACAGTGGTTCTGAACATGCTGCCAATAGCTCGCCTGGGAAACATCCAGAGAAGTCCAAGATAGTGTTTTTTAGACTGGCTGCCACGAGCTGAAACGAATGCAGCCAAGAGCGAGCGTCTGTGACTTACGGTTCAAGAGTTAGTCACAGAAACATGGTTCTGAACTTTGCTGCCAGCCGCGAAAGCGAAAGTAACCAAGATCGAGCGTCTAGGATTTACTTGTCAATAGCTCGCCTGGGAAACATCCAGAGAAGTCAAAGACAGTGCTTCTACACTAATTGCCAGGCGCTGAGACGAATGCCGCCAAGATCGAGCGTCTATGACTTACGGTTCAAGAATTAGCCTCAGAAACAGTGGGAAACAGTGCTTCTATACTAATTTCCAGGTGCTGAGACGAATGCCGCCAAGATCGAGCGTCTATGACTTACGGTTCAAGAATTAGCCTCAGAAACAGTGGTTCTAAACATGCTGCCAATAGCTCGCCTGGGAAACATCCAGAGAAGTCCAAGATAGTGTTTTTTAGACTGACTGCCACGAGCTGAAACGAATGCAGCCAAGAGCGAGCGTCTGTCACTTACGGTTCAAGAGTTATTCACAGAAACATGGTTCTGAACTTTGCTGCCAGCCGCGAAAGCGAAAATAACCAAGATCGAGCGTCTAGGATTTACTTGTCAATAGCTCGCCTGGGAAACATCCAGAGAAGTCAAAGATAGTGCTTCCATACTAATTGCCAGGCGCTGAGACGAATGCCGCCAAGATCAAGCGTCTAAGACTTACGGTTCAAGAATTAGCCTCAGAAACAGTGGGAAACAGTGCTTCTATACTAATTGCCAGGCGCTGAGACGAATGCCGCCAAGATCGAGCGTCTATGACTTACGGTTCAAGAATTAGCCTCAGAAACAGTGGGAAACAGTGCTTCTATACTAATTGCCAGGCGCTGAGACGAATGCCGCCAAGATCGAGCGTCTATGACTTACGGTTCAAGAATTAGCCTCAGAAACAGTGGTTCTGAACATGCTGCCAATAGCTCGCCTGGGAAACATCCAGAGAAGTCCAAGATAGTGTTTTTTTAGACTGGCTGCCACGAGCTGAAACGCATGCAGCCAAGAGCGAGCGTCTGTGACTTACGGTTCAAGAGTTATTCACAGAAACATGGTTCTGAACTTTGCTGCCAGCCGCGAAAGCGAAAGTAACCAAGATCGAGCGTCTAGGATTTACTTGTGAATAGCTCGCCTGGGAAACTTTCAGATAAGTCAAAGACAGTGCTTCTATACTAATTGCCAGGCGCTGAGACGAATGCCGCCAAGATCAAGCGTCTAAGACTTACGGTTCAAGAATAAGCCTCAGAAACAGTGGGAAACAGTGCTTCTATACTAATTGCCAGGCGCTGAGACGAATGCCGCCAAGATCGAGCGTCTATGACTTACGGTTCAAGAATTAGCCTCAGAAACAGTGGTTTTGAACATGCTGCCAATAGCTCGCCTGGGAAACATACAGAGAAGTCCAAGATAGTGTTTTTTTTAGACTGGCTGCCACGAGCTGAAACGAATGCAGCCAAGAGCGAGCGTCTGTGACTTACGGTTCAAGAGTTATTCACAGAAACATGGTTCTGAACTTTGCTGCCAGCCGCGAAAGCGAAAGTAACCAAGATCGAGCGTCTAGGATTTACTTGTCAATAGCTCGCCTGGGAAACATCCAGAGAAGTCAAAGACAGTGCTTCTATGCTAATTGCCAGGCGCTGAGACGAATGCCGCCAAGATCGAGCGTCTATGACTTACGGTTCAAGAATTAGCCTCAGAAACAGTGGGAAACAGTGCTTCTATACTAATTGCCAGGCGCTGAGACGAATGCCGCCAAGATCGAGCGTCTATGACTTACGGTTCAAGAATTAGCCTCAGAAACAGTGGTTCTGAACATGCTGCCAATAGCTCGCCTGGGAAACATCCAGAGAAGTCCAAGATAGTGTTTTTTTAGACTGGCTGCCACGAGCTGAAACGCATGCAGCCAAGAGCGAGCGTCTGTGACTTACGGTTCAAGAGTTATTCACAGAAACATGGTTCTGAACTTTGCTGCCAGCCGCGAAAGCGAAAGTAACCAAGATCGAGTGTCTAGGATTTACTTGTGAATAGCTCGCCTGGGAAACTTTCAGATAAGTCAAAGACAGTGCTTCTATACTAATTGCCAGGCGCTGAGACGAATGCCGCCAAGATCGAGCGTCTATGACTTACGGTTCAAGAATTAGCCTCAGAAACAGTGGTTTTGAACATGCTGCCAATAGCTCGCCTGGGAAACATCCAGAGAAGTCCAAGATAGTGTTTTTTAGACTGGCTGCCACGAGCTGAAACGAATGCAGCCAAGAGCGAGCGTCTGTGACTTACGGTTCAAGAGTTATTCACAGAAACATGGTTCTGTACTTTGCTGCCAGCCGCGAAAGCGAAAGTAACCAAGATCGAGCGTCTAGGATTTACTTGTGAATAGCTCGCCTGGGAAACATCCAGAGAAGTCAAAGACAGTGCTTCTATACTAATTGCCAGGCGCTGAGACGAATGCCGCCAAGATCAAGCGTCTAAGACTTACGGTTCAAGAATTAGCCTCAGAAACAGTGGGAAACAGTGCTTCTATACTAATTGCCAGGCGACGAATGCCGCCAAGATCAAGCGTCTAAGACTTACGGTTCAAGAATTAGCCTCAGAAACAGTGGGAAACAGTGCTTCTATACTAATTGCCAGGCGCTGAGACGAATGCCGCCAAGATCGAGCGTCTATGACTTACGGTTCAAGAATTAGCCTCAGAAACAGTGGTTCTGAACATGCTGCCAATAGCTCGCCTGGGAAACATCCAGAGAAGTCCAAGATAGTGTTTTTTTAGACTGGCTGCCACGAGCTGAAACGAATGCAGCCAAGAGCGAGCGTCTGTGACTTACGGTTCAAAAGTTATTCTCATAAACATGGTTCTGAACTTTGCTGCCAGCTGCGAAAGCGAAAGCAACCAAGATCGAGCGTCTAGGATTTACTTGTGAATAGCTCGCCTGGAAAACATCCAGAGAAGTCAAAGACAGTGCAGCTACACTAATTGCCAGGCGCTGAGACGAATGCCGCCAAGATCAAGCGTCTAAGACTTACGGTTCAAGAATTAGCCTCAGAAACAGTGGGAAACAGTGCTTCTATACTAATTGCCAGGCGCTGAGACGAATGCCGCCAAGATCAAGTGTCTAAGACTTACGGTTCAAGAATTAGCCTCAGAAACAGTGGGAAACAGTGCTTCTATACTAATTGCCAGGCGCTGAGACGAATGCCGCCAAGATCGAGCGTCTATGACTTACGGTTCAAGAATTAGCCTCAGAAACAGTGGTTCTGAACATGCTGCCAATAGCTCGCCTGGGAAACATCCAGAGAAGTCCAAGATAGTGTTTTTTTAGACTGGCTGCCACGAGCTGAAACGAATGCAGCCAAGAGCGAGCGTCTGTGACTTACGGTTCAAGAGTTATTCACAGAAACATGGTTCTAAACTTTGCTGCCAGCCGCGAAAGCGAAAGTAACCAAGATCGAGCGTCTAGGATTTACTTGTGAATAGCTCGCCTGGGAAACTTTCAGATAAGTCAAAGACAGTGCTTCTATGCTAATTGCCAGGCGCTGAGACGAATGCCGCCAAGATCAAGCGTCTAAGACTTACGGTTCAAGAATTAGCCTCAGAAACAGTGGGAAACAGTGCTTCTATACTAATTGCCAGGCGCTGAGACGAATGCCGCCAAGATCGAGCGTCTATGACTTACGGTTCAAGAATTAGCCTCAGAAACAGTGGTTTTGAACATGCTGCCAATAGCTCGCCTGGGAAACATCCAGAGAAGTCCAAGATAGTGTTTTTTTAGACTGGCTGCCACGAGCTGAAACGAATGCAGCCAAGAGCGAGCGTCTGTGACTTACGGTTCAAGAGTTATTCACAGAAACATGGTTCTGTACTTTGCTGCCAGCCGCGAAAGCGAAAGTAACCAAGATCGAGCGTCTAGGATTTACTTGTGAATAGCTCGCCTGGGAAACTTTCAGATAAGTCAAAGACAGTGCTTCTATGCTAATTGCCAGGCGCTGAGACGAATGCCGCCAAGATCAAGCGTCTAAGACTTACGGTTCAAGAATTAGCCTCAGAAACAGTGGGAAACAGTGCTTCTATACTAATTGCCAGGCGCTGAGACGAATGCCGCCAAGATCGAGCGTCTATGACTTACGGTTCAAGAATTAGCCTCAGAAACAGTGGTTTTGAACCGGCTGCCAATAGCTCGCCTGGGAAACATCCAGAGAAGTCCAAGATAGTGTTTTTTTAGACTGGCTGCCACGAGCTGAAACGAATGCAGCCAAGAGCGAGCGTCTGTGACTTACGGTTCAAGAGTTATTCACAGAAACATGGTTCTGAACTTTGCTGCCAGCCGCGAAAGCAAAAGTAACCAAGATCGAGCGTCTAGGATTTACTTGTCAATAGCTCGCATGGGAAACATCCAGAGAAGTCAAAGACAGTGCTTCTATGCTAATTGCCAGGCGCTGAGACGAATGCCGCCAAGATCGAGCGTCTATGACTTACGGTTCAATAATTAGCCTCAGAAACAGTGGGAAACAGTGCTTCTATACTAATTGCCAGGCGCTGAGACGAATGCCGCCAAGATCGAGCGTCTATGACTTACGGTTCAAGAATTAGCCTCAGAAACAGTGGTTCTGAACATGCTGCCAATAGCTCGCCTGGGAAACATCCAGAGAAGTCCAAGAGAGTGTTTTTTTTAGACTGGCTGCCACGAGCTGAAACGAATGCAGCCAAGAGCGAGCGTCTGTGACTTACGGTTCAAGAGTTATTCACAGAAACATGGTTCTGAACTTTGTTGCCAGCCGCGAAAGCGAAAGTAACCAAGATCGAGCGTCTAGGATTTACTTGTGAATAGCTCGCCTGGGAAACATCCAGAGAAGTCAAAGACAGTGCTTCTATACTAATTGCCAGGCGCTGAGACGAATGCCGCCAAGATCAAGCGTCTAAGACTTACGGTTCAAGAATTAGCCTCAGAAACAGTGGGAAACAGTGCTTCTATACTAATTGCCAGGCGCTGAGACGAATGCCGCCAAGATCGAGCGTCTATGACTTACGGTTCAATAATTAGCCTCAGAAACAGTGGTTCTGAACATGCTGCCAATAGCTCGCCTGGGAAACATCCAGAGAAGTCCAAGATAGTGTTTTTTTTAGACTGGCTGCCACGAGCTGAAACGAATGCAGCCAAGAGCGAGCGTCTGTGACTTACGGTTCAAAAGTTATTCACATAAACATGGTTCTGAACTTTGCTGCCAGCCGCGAAAGCGAAAATAACCAAGATCGAGCGTCTAGGATTTACTTGTGAATAGCTCGCCTGGGAAACTTTCAGATAAGTCAAAGACAGTGCTTCTATGCTAATTGCCAGGCGCTGAGACGAATGCCGCCAAGATCAAGCGTCTAAGACTTACGGTTCAAGAATTAGCCTCAGAAACAGTGGGAAACAGTGCTTCTATACTAATTGCCAGGCGCTGAGACGAATGCCGCCAAGATCGAGCGTCTATGACTTACGGTTCAAGAATTAGCCTCAGAAACAGTGGTTTTGAACCGGCTGCCAATAGCTCGCCTGGGAAACATCCAGAGAAGTCCAAGATAGTGTTTTTTTAGACTGGCTGCCACGAGCTGAAACGAATGCAGCCAAGAGCGAGCGTCTGTGACTTACGGTTCAAGAGTTATTCACAGAAACATGGTTCTGAACTTTGCTGCCAGCCGCGAAAGCGAAAGTAACCAAGATCGAGCGTCTAGGATTTACTTGTCAATAGCTCGCATGGGAAACATCCAGAGAAGTCAAAGACAGTGCTTCTATGCTAATTGCCAGGCGCTGAGACGAATGCCGCCAAGATCGAGCGTCTATGACTTACGGTTCAATGATTAGCCTCAGAAACAGTGGGAAACAGTGCTTCTATACTAATTGCCAGGCGCTGAGACGAATGCCGCCAAGATCGAGCGTCTATGACTTACGGTTCAAGAATTAGCCTCAGAAACAGTGGTTCTGAACATGCTGCCAATAGCTCGCCTGGGAAACATCCAGAGAAGTCCAAGAGAGTGTTTTTTTTAGACTGGCTGCCACGAGCTGAAACGAATGCAGCCAAGAGCGAGCGTCTGTGACTTACGGTTCAAGAGTTATTCACAGAAACATGGTTCTGAACTTTGTTGCCAGCCGCGAAAGCGAAAGTAACCAAGATCGAGCGTCTAGGATTTACTTGTGAATAGCTCGCCTGGGAAACATCCAGAGAAGTCAAAGACAGTGCTTCTATACTAATTGCCAGGCGCTGAGACGAATGCCGCCAAGATCAAGCGTCTAAGACTTACGGTTCAAGAATTAGCCTCAGAAACAGTGGGAAACAGTGCTTCTATACTAATTGCCAGGCGCTGAGACGAATGCCGCCAAGATCGAGCGTCTATGACTTACGGTTCAATAATTAGCCTCAGAAACAGTGGTTCTGAACATGCTGCCAATAGCTCGCCTGGGAAACATCCAGAGAAGTCCAAGATAGTGTTTTTTTTAGACTGGCTGCCACGAGCTGAAACGAATGCAGCCAAGAGCGAGCGTCTGTGACTTACGGTTCAAAAGTTATTCACATAAACATGGTTCTGAACTTTGCTGCCAGCCGCGAAAGCGAAAATAACCAAGATCGAGCGTCTAGGATTTACTTGTGAATAGCTCGCCTGGGAAACTTTCAGATAAGTCAAAGACAGTGCTTCTATGCTAATTGCCAGGCGCTGAGACGAATGCCGCCAAGATCAAGCGTCTAAGACTTACGGTTCAAGAATTAGCCTCAGAAACAGTGGGAAACAGTGCTTCTATACTAATTGCCAGGCGCTGAGACGAATGCCGCCAAGATCGAGCGTCTATGACTTACGGTTCAAGAATTAGCCTCAGAAACAGTGGTTTTGAACCGGCTGCCAATAGCTCGCCTGGGAAACATCCAGAGAAGTCCAAGATAGTGTTTTTTTAGACTGGCTGCCACGAGCTGAAACGAATGCAGCCAAGAGCGAGCGTCTGTGACTTACGGTTCAAGAGTTATTCACAGAAACATGGTTCTGAACTTTGCTGCCAGCCGCGAAAGCGAAAGTAACCAAGATCGAGCGTCTAGGATTTACTTGTCAATAGCTCGCATGGGAAACATCCAGAGAAGTCAAAGACAGTGCTTCTATGCTAATTGCCAGGCGCTGAGACGAATGCCGCCAAGATCGAGCGTCTATGACTTACGGTTCAATGATTAGCCTCAGAAACAGTGGGAAACAGTGCTTCTATACTAATTGCCAGGCGCTGAGACGAATGCCGCCAAGATCGAGCGTCTATGACTTACGGTTCAAGAATTAGCCTCAGAAACAGTGGTTCTGAACATGCTGCCAATAGCTCGCCTGGGAAACATCCAGAGAAGTCCAAGATAGTGTTTTTTTAGACTGGCTGCCACGAGCTGAAACGAATGCAGCCAAGAGCGAGCGTCTGTGACTTACGGTTCAAGAGTTATTCACAGAAACATGGTTCTGAACTTTGTTGCCAGCCGCGAAAGCGAAAGTAACCAAGATCGAGCGTCTAGGATTTACTTGTGAATAGCTCGCCTGGGAAACATCCAGAGAAGTCAAAGACAGTGCTTCTATACTAATTGCCAGGCGCTGAGACGAATGCCGCCAAGATCAAGCGTCTAAGACTTACGGTTCAAGAATTAGCCTCAGAAACAGTGGGAAACAGTGCTTCTATACTAATTGCCAGGCGCTGAGACGAATGCCGCCAAGATCGAGCGTCTATGACTTACGGTTCAATAATTAGCCTCAGAAACAGTGGTTCTGAACATGCTGCCAATAGCTCGCCTGGGAAACATCCAGAGAAGTCCAAGATAGTGTTCTTTTTAGACTGGCTGCCACGAGCTGAAACGAATGCAGCCAAGAGCGAGCGTCTGTGACTTACGGTTCAAAAGTTATTCACATAAACATGGTTCTGAACTTTGCTGCCAGCCGCGAAAGCGAAAATAACCAAGATCGAGCGTCTAGGATTTACTTGTGAATAGCTCGCCTGGGAAACTTTCAGATAAGTCAAAGACAGTGCTTCTATACTAATTGCCAGGCGCTGAGACGAATGCCGCCAAGATCGAGCGTCTATGACTTACGGTTCAAGAATTAGCCTCAGAAACAGTGGTTTTGAACATGCTGCCAATAGCTCGCCTGGGAAACATCCAGAGAAGTCCAAGATAGTGTTTTTTAGACTGGCTGCCACGAGCTGAAACGAATGCAGCCAAGAGCGAGCGTCTGTGACTTACGGTTCAAGAGTTATTCACAGAAACATGGTTCGGAACTTTGCTGCCAGCCTTGAAAGCGAAAATAACCAAGATCGAGCGTCTAGGATTTACTTGTCAATAGCTCGCCTGGGAAACATCCAGAGAAGTCAAAGACAGTGCTTCTATACTAATTGCCAGGCGCTGAGACGAATGCCGCCAAGATCGAGCGTCTATGACTTACGGTTCAAGAATTAGCCTCAGAAACAGTGGTTCTGAACATGCTGCCAATAGCTCGCCTGGGAAACATCCAGAGAAGTCCAAGATAGTGTTTTTTTAGACTGGCTGCCACGAGCTGAAATGAATGCAGCCAAGAGCGAGCGTCTGTGACTTACGGTTCAAGAGTTATTCACAGAAACATGGTTCTAAACTTTGCTGCCAGCCGCGAAAGCGAAAGTAACCAAGATCGAGCGTCTAGGATTTACTTGTGAATAGCTCGCCTGGGAAACTTTCAGATAAGTCAAAGACAGTGCTTCTATGCTAATTGCCAGGCGCTGAGACGAATGCCGCCAAGATCAAGCGTCTAAGACTTACGGTTCAAGAATTAGCCTCAGAAACAGTGGGAAACAGTGCTTCTATACTAATTGCCAGGCGCTGAGACGAATGCCGCCAAGATCGAGCGTCTATGACTTACGGTTCAAGAATTAGCCTCAGAAACAGTGGTTTTGAACATGCTGCCAATAGCTCGCCTGGGAAACATCCAGAGAAGTCCAAGATAGTGTTTTTTTAGACTGGCTGCCACGAGCTGAAACGAATGCAGCCAAGAGCGAGCGTCTGTGACTTACGGTTCAAGAGTTATTCACAGAAACATGGTTCTGTACTTTGCTGCCAGCCGCGAAAGCGAAAGTAACCAAGATCGAGCGTCTAGGATTTACTTGTGAATAGCTCGCCTGGGAAACTTTCAGATAAGTCAAAGACAGTGCTTCTATGCTAATTGCCAGGCGCTGAGACGAATGCCGCCAAGATCAAGCGTCTAAGACTTACGGTTCAAGAATTAGCCTCAGAAACAGTGGGAAACAGTGCTTCTATACTAATTGCCAGGCGCTGAGACGAATGCCGCCAAGATCGAGCGTCTATGACTTACGGTTCAAGAATTAGCCTCAGAAACAGTGGTTTTGAACCGGCTGCCAATAGCTCGCCTGGGAAACATCCAGAGAAGTCCAAGATAGTGTTTTTTTAGACTGGCTGCCACGAGCTGAAACGAATGCAGCCAAGAGCGAGCGTCTGTGACTTACGGTTCAAGAGTTATTCACAGAAACATGGTTCTGAACTTTGCTGCCAGCCGCGAAAGCAAAAGTAACCAAGATCGAGCGTCTAGGATTTACTTGTCAATAGCTCGCATGGGAAACATCCAGAGAAGTCAAAGACAGTGCTTCTATGCTAATTGCCAGGCGCTGAGACGAATGCCGCCAAGATCGAGCGTCTATGACTTACGGTTCAATAATTAGCCTCAGAAACAGTGGGAAACAGTGCTTCTATACTAATTGCCAGGCGCTGAGACGAATGCCGCCAAGATCGAGCGTCTATGACTTACGGTTCAAGAATTAGCCTCAGAAACAGTGGTTCTGAACATGCTGCCAATAGCTCGCCTGGGAAACATCCAGAGAAGTCCAAGAGAGTGTTTTTTTTAGACTGGCTGCCACGAGCTGAAACGAATGCAGCCAAGAGCGAGCGTCTGTGACTTACGGTTCAAGAGTTATTCACAGAAACATGGTTCTGAACTTTGTTGCCAGCCGCGAAAGCGAAAGTAACCAAGATCGAGCGTCTAGGATTTACTTGTGAATAGCTCGCCTGGGAAACATCCAGAGAAGTCAAAGACAGTGCTTCTATACTAATTGCCAGGCGCTGAGACGAATGCCGCCAAGATCAAGCGTCTAAGACTTACGGTTCAAGAATTAGCCTCAGAAACAGTGGGAAACAGTGCTTCTATACTAATTGCCAGGCGCTGAGACGAATGCCGCCAAGATCGAGCGTCTATGACTTACGGTTCAATAATTAGCCTCAGAAACAGTGGTTCTGAACATGCTGCCAATAGCTCGCCTGGGAAACATCCAGAGAAGTCCAAGATAGTGTTTTTTTTAGACTGGCTGCCACGAGCTGAAACGAATGCAGCCAAGAGCGAGCGTCTGTGACTTACGGTTCAAAAGTTATTCACATAAACATGGTTCTGAACTTTGCTGCCAGCCGCGAAAGCGAAAATAACCAAGATCGAGCGTCTAGGATTTACTTGTGAATAGCTCGCCTGGGAAACTTTCAGATAAGTCAAAGACAGTGCTTCTATGCTAATTGCCAGGCGCTGAGACGAATGCCGCCAAGATCAAGCGTCTAAGACTTACGGTTCAAGAATTAGCCTCAGAAACAGTGGGAAACAGTGCTTCTATACTAATTGCCAGGCGCTGAGACGAATGCCGCCAAGATCGAGCGTCTATGACTTACGGTTCAAGAATTAGCCTCAGAAACAGTGGTTTTGAACCGGCTGCCAATAGCTCGCCTGGGAAACATCCAGAGAAGTCCAAGATAGTGTTTTTTTAGACTGGCTGCCACGAGCTGAAACGAATGCAGCCAAGAGCGAGCGTCTGTGACTTACGGTTCAAGAGTTATTCACAGAAACATGGTTCTGAACTTTGCTGCCAGCCGCGAAAGCGAAAGTAACCAAGATCGAGCGTCTAGGATTTACTTGTCAATAGCTCGCATGGGAAACATCCAGAGAAGTCAAAGACAGTGCTTCTATGCTAATTGCCAGGCGCTGAGACGAATGCCGCCAAGATCGAGCGTCTATGACTTACGGTTCAATGATTAGCCTCAGAAACAGTGGGAAACAGTGCTTCTATACTAATTGCCAGGCGCTGAGACGAATGCCGCCAAGATCGAGCGTCTATGACTTACGGTTCAAGAATTAGCCTCAGAAACAGTGGTTCTGAACATGCTGCCAATAGCTCGCCTGGGAAACATCCAGAGAAGTCCAAGATAGTGTTTTTTTAGACTGGCTGCCACGAGCTGAAACGAATGCAGCCAAGAGCGAGCGTCTGTGACTTACGGTTCAAGAGTTATTCACAGAAACATGGTTCTGAACTTTGTTGCCAGCCGCGAAAGCGAAAGTAACCAAGATCGAGCGTCTAGGATTTACTTGTGAATAGCTCGCCTGGGAAACATCCAGAGAAGTCAAAGACAGTGCTTCTATACTAATTGCCAGGCGCTGAGACGAATGCCGCCAAGATCAAGCGTCTAAGACTTACGGTTCAAGAATTAGCCTCAGAAACAGTGGGAAACAGTGCTTCTATACTAATTGCCAGGCGCTGAGACGAATGCCGCCAAGATCGAGCGTCTATGACTTACGGTTCAATAATTAGCCTCAGAAACAGTGGTTCTGAACATGCTGCCAATAGCTCGCCTGGGAAACATCCAGAGAAGTCCAAGATAGTGTTCTTTTTAGACTGGCTGCCACGAGCTGAAACGAATGCAGCCAAGAGCGAGCGTCTGTGACTTACGGTTCAAAAGTTATTCACATAAACATGGTTCTGAACTTTGCTGCCAGCCGCGAAAGCGAAAATAACCAAGATCGAGCGTCTAGGATTTACTTGTGAATAGCTCGCCTGGGAAACTTTCAGATAAGTCAAAGACAGTGCTTCTATACTAATTGCCAGGCGCTGAGACGAATGCCGCCAAGATCGAGCGTCTATGACTTACGGTTCAAGAATTAGCCTCAGAAACAGTGGTTTTGAACATGCTGCCAATAGCTCGCCTGGGAAACATCCAGAGAAGTCCAAGATAGTGTTTTTTAGACTGGCTGCCACGAGCTGAAACGAATGCAGCCAAGAGCGAGCGTCTGTGACTTACGGTTCAAGAGTTATTCACAGAAACATGGTTCGGAACTTTGCTGCCAGCCTTGAAAGCGAAAATAACCAAGATCGAGCGTCTAGGATTTACTTGTCAATAGCTCGCCTGGGAAACATCCAGAGAAGTCAAAGACAGTGCTTCTATACTAATTGCCAGGCGCTGAGACGAATGCCGCCAAGATCGAGCGTCTATGACTTACGGTTCAAGAATTAGCCTCAGAAACAGTGGTTCTGAACATGCTGCCAATAGCTCGCCTGGGAAACATCCAGAGAAGTCCAAGATAGTGTTTTTTTTAGACTGGCTGCCACGAGCTGAAACGAATGCAGCCAAGAGCGAGCGTCTGTGACTTACGGTTCAAGAGTTATTCACAGAAACATGGTTCTAAACTTTGCTGCCAGCCGCGAAAGCGAAAGTAACCAAGATCGAGCGTCTAGGATTTACTTGTGAATAGCTCGCCTGGGAAACTTTCAGATAAGTCAAAGACAGTGCTTCTATGCTAATTGCCAGGCGCTGAGACGAATGCCGCCAAGATCAAGCGTCTAAGACTTACGGTTCAAGAATTAGCCTCAGAAACAGTGGGAAACAGTGCTTCTATACTAATTGCCAGGCGCTGAGACGAATGCCGCCAAGATCGAGCGTCTATGACTTACGGTTCAAGAATTAGCCTCAGAAACAGTGGTTTTGAACATGCTGCCAATAGCTCGCCTGGGAAACATCCAGAGAAGTCCAAGATAGTGTTTTTTTAGACTGGCTGCCACGAGCTGAAACGAATGCAGCCAAGAGCGAGCGTCTGTGACTTACGGTTCAAGAGTTATTCACAGAAACATGGTTCTGTACTTTGCTGCCAGCCGCGAAAGCGAAAGTAACCAAGATCGAGCGTCTAGGATTTACTTGTGAATAGCTCGCCTGGGAAACTTTCAGATAAGTCAAAGACAGTGCTTCTATGCTAATTGCCAGGCGCTGAGACGAATGCCGCCAAGATCAAGCGTCTAAGACTTACGGTTCAAGAATTAGCCTCAGAAACAGTGGGAAACAGTGCTTCTATACTAATTGCCAGGCGCTGAGACGAATGCCGCCAAGATCGAGCGTCTATGACTTACGGTTCAAGAATTAGCCTCAGAAACAGTGGTTTTGAACCGGCTGCCAATAGCTCGCCTGGGAAACATCCAGAGAAGTCCAAGATAGTGTTTTTTTAGACTGGCTGCCACGAGCTGAAACGAATGCAGCCAAGAGCGAGCGTCTGTGACTTACGGTTCAAGAGTTATTCACAGAAACATGGTTCTGAACTTTGCTGCCAGCCGCGAAAGCAAAAGTAACCAAGATCGAGCGTCTAGGATTTACTTGTCAATAGCTCGCATGGGAAACATCCAGAGAAGTCAAAGACAGTGCTTCTATGCTAATTGCCAGGCGCTGAGACGAATGCCGCCAAGATCGAGCGTCTATGACTTACGGTTCAATAATTAGCCTCAGAAACAGTGGGAAACAGTGCTTCTATACTAATTGCCAGGCGCTGAGACGAATGCCGCCAAGATCGAGCGTCTATGACTTACGGTTCAAGAATTAGCCTCAGAAACAGTGGTTCTGAACATGCTGCCAATAGCTCGCCTGGGAAACATCCAGAGAAGTCCAAGAGAGTGTTTTTTTTAGACTGGCTGCCACGAGCTGAAACGAATGCAGCCAAGAGCGAGCGTCTGTGACTTACGGTTCAAGAGTTATTCACAGAAACATGGTTCTGAACTTTGTTGCCAGCCGCGAAAGCGAAAGTAACCAAGATCGAGCGTCTAGGATTTACTTGTGAATAGCTCGCCTGGGAAACATCCAGAGAAGTCAAAGACAGTGCTTCTATACTAATTGCCAGGCGCTGAGACGAATGCCGCCAAGATCAAGCGTCTAAGACTTACGGTTCAAGAATTAGCCTCAGAAACAGTGGGAAACAGTGCTTCTATACTAATTGCCAGGCGCTGAGACGAATGCCGCCAAGATCGAGCGTCTATGACTTACGGTTCAATAATTAGCCTCAGAAACAGTGGTTCTGAACATGCTGCCAATAGCTCGCCTGGGAAACATCCAGAGAAGTCCAAGATAGTGTTTTTTTTAGACTGGCTGCCACGAGCTGAAACGAATGCAGCCAAGAGCGAGCGTCTGTGACTTACGGTTCAAAAGTTATTCACATAAACATGGTTCTGAACTTTGCTGCCAGCCGCGAAAGCGAAAATAACCAAGATCGAGCGTCTAGGATTTACTTGTGAATAGCTCGCCTGGGAAACTTTCAGATAAGTCAAAGACAGTGCTTCTATGCTAATTGCCAGGCGCTGAGACGAATGCCGCCAAGATCAAGCGTCTAAGACTTACGGTTCAAGAATTAGCCTCAGAAACAGTGGGAAACAGTGCTTCTATACTAATTGCCAGGCGCTGAGACGAATGCCGCCAAGATCGAGCGTCTATGACTTACGGTTCAAGAATTAGCCTCAGAAACAGTGGTTTTGAACCGGCTGCCAATAGCTCGCCTGGGAAACATCCAGAGAAGTCCAAGATAGTGTTTTTTTAGACTGGCTGCCACGAGCTGAAACGAATGCAGCCAAGAGCGAGCGTCTGTGACTTACGGTTCAAGAGTTATTCACAGAAACATGGTTCTGAACTTTGCTGCCAGCCGCGAAAGCGAAAGTAACCAAGATCGAGCGTCTAGGATTTACTTGTCAATAGCTCGCATGGGAAACATCCAGAGAAGTCAAAGACAGTGCTTCTATGCTAATTGCCAGGCGCTGAGACGAATGCCGCCAAGATCGAGCGTCTATGACTTACGGTTCAATGATTAGCCTCAGAAACAGTGGGAAACAGTGCTTCTATACTAATTGCCAGGCGCTGAGACGAATGCCGCCAAGATCGAGCGTCTATGACTTACGGTTCAAGAATTAGCCTCAGAAACAGTGGTTCTGAACATGCTGCCAATAGCTCGCCTGGGAAACATCCAGAGAAGTCCAAGATAGTGTTTTTTTAGACTGGCTGCCACGAGCTGAAACGAATGCAGCCAAGAGCGAGCGTCTGTGACTTACGGTTCAAGAGTTATTCACAGAAACATGGTTCTGAACTTTGTTGCCAGCCGCGAAAGCGAAAGTAACCAAGATCGAGCGTCTAGGATTTACTTGTGAATAGCTCGCCTGGGAAACATCCAGAGAAGTCAAAGACAGTGCTTCTATACTAATTGCCAGGCGCTGAGACGAATGCCGCCAAGATCAAGCGTCTAAGACTTACGGTTCAAGAATTAGCCTCAGAAACAGTGGGAAACAGTGCTTCTATACTAATTGCCAGGCGCTGAGACGAATGCCGCCAAGATCGAGCGTCTATGACTTACGGTTCAATAATTAGCCTCAGAAACAGTGGTTCTGAACATGCTGCCAATAGCTCGCCTGGGAAACATCCAGAGAAGTCCAAGATAGTGTTCTTTTTAGACTGGCTGCCACGAGCTGAAACGAATGCAGCCAAGAGCGAGCGTCTGTGACTTACGGTTCAAAAGTTATTCACATAAACATGGTTCTGAACTTTGCTGCCAGCCGCGAAAGCGAAAATAACCAAGATCGAGCGTCTAGGATTTACTTGTGAATAGCTCGCCTGGGAAACTTTCAGATAAGTCAAAGACAGTGCTTCTATACTAATTGCCAGGCGCTGAGACGAATGCCGCCAAGATCGAGCGTCTATGACTTACGGTTCAAGAATTAGCCTCAGAAACAGTGGTTTTGAACATGCTGCCAATAGCTCGCCTGGGAAACATCCAGAGAAGTCCAAGATAGTGTTTTTTAGACTGGCTGCCACGAGCTGAAACGAATGCAGCCAAGAGCGAGCGTCTGTGACTTACGGTTCAAGAGTTATTCACAGAAACATGGTTCGGAACTTTGCTGCCAGCCTTGAAAGCGAAAATAACCAAGATCGAGCGTCTAGGATTTACTTGTCAATAGCTCGCCTGGGAAACATCCAGAGAAGTCAAAGACAGTGCTTCTATACTAATTGCCAGGCGCTGAGACGAATGCCGCCAAGATCGAGCGTCTATGACTTACGGTTCAAGAATTAGCCTCAGAAACAGTGGTTCTGAACATGCTGCCAATAGCTCGCCTGGGAAACATCCAGAGAAGTCCAAGATAGTGTTTTTTTTAGACTGGCTGCCACGAGCTGAAACGAATGCAGCCAAGAGCGAGCGTCTGTGACTTACGGTTCAAGAGTTATTCACAGAAACATGGTTCTAAACTTTGCTGCCAGCCGCGAAAGCGAAAGTAACCAAGATCGAGCGTCTAGGATTTACTTGTGAATAGCTCGCCTGGGAAACTTTCAGATAAGTCAAAGACAGTGCTTCTATGCTAATTGCCAGGCGCTGAGACGAATGCCGCCAAGATCAAGCGTCTAAGACTTACGGTTCAAGAATTAGCCTCAGAAACAGTGGGAAACAGTGCTTCTATACTAATTGCCAGGCGCTGAGACGAATGCCGCCAAGATCGAGCGTCTATGACTTACGGTTCAAGAATTAGCCTCAGAAACAGTGGTTTTGAACATGCTGCCAATAGCTCGCCTGGGAAACATCCAGAGAAGTCCAAGATAGTGTTTTTTTAGACTGGCTGCCACGAGCTGAAACGAATGCAGCCAAGAGCGAGCGTCTGTGACTTACGGTTCAAGAGTTATTCACAGAAACATGGTTCTGTACTTTGCTGCCAGCCGCGAAAGCGAAAGTAACCAAGATCGAGCGTCTAGGATTTACTTGTGAATAGCTCGCCTGGGAAACTTTCAGATAAGTCAAAGACAGTGCTTCTATGCTAATTGCCAGGCGCTGAGACGAATGCCGCCAAGATCAAGCGTCTAAGACTTACGGTTCAAGAATTAGCCTCAGAAACAGTGGGAAACAGTGCTTCTATACTAATTGCCAGGCGCTGAGACGAATGCCGCCAAGATCGAGCGTCTATGACTTACGGTTCAAGAATTAGCCTCAGAAACAGTGGTTTTGAACCGGCTGCCAATAGCTCGCCTGGGAAACATCCAGAGAAGTCCAAGATAGTGTTTTTTTAGACTGGCTGCCACGAGCTGAAACGAATGCAGCCAAGAGCGAGCGTCTGTGACTTACGGTTCAAGAGTTATTCACAGAAACATGGTTCTGAACTTTGCTGCCAGCCGCGAAAGCAAAAGTAACCAAGATCGAGCGTCTAGGATTTACTTGTCAATAGCTCGCATGGGAAACATCCAGAGAAGTCAAAGACAGTGCTTCTATGCTAATTGCCAGGCGCTGAGACGAATGCCGCCAAGATCGAGCGTCTATGACTTACGGTTCAATAATTAGCCTCAGAAACAGTGGGAAACAGTGCTTCTATACTAATTGCCAGGCGCTGAGACGAATGCCGCCAAGATCGAGCGTCTATGACTTACGGTTCAAGAATTAGCCTCAGAAACAGTGGTTCTGAACATGCTGCCAATAGCTCGCCTGGGAAACATCCAGAGAAGTCCAAGAGAGTGTTTTTTTTAGACTGGCTGCCACGAGCTGAAACGAATGCAGCCAAGAGCGAGCGTCTGTGACTTACGGTTCAAGAGTTATTCACAGAAACATGGTTCTGAACTTTGTTGCCAGCCGCGAAAGCGAAAGTAACCAAGATCGAGCGTCTAGGATTTACTTGTGAATAGCTCGCCTGGGAAACATCCAGAGAAGTCAAAGACAGTGCTTCTATACTAATTGCCAGGCGCTGAGACGAATGCCGCCAAGATCAAGCGTCTAAGACTTACGGTTCAAGAATTAGCCTCAGAAACAGTGGGAAACAGTGCTTCTATACTAATTGCCAGGCGCTGAGACGAATGCCGCCAAGATCGAGCGTCTATGACTTACGGTTCAATAATTAGCCTCAGAAACAGTGGTTCTGAACATGCTGCCAATAGCTCGCCTGGGAAACATCCAGAGAAGTCCAAGATAGTGTTTTTTTTAGACTGGCTGCCACGAGCTGAAACGAATGCAGCCAAGAGCGAGCGTCTGTGACTTACGGTTCAAAAGTTATTCACATAAACATGGTTCTGAACTTTGCTGCCAGCCGCGAAAGCGAAAATAACCAAGATCGAGCGTCTAGGATTTACTTGTGAATAGCTCGCCTGGGAAACTTTCAGATAAGTCAAAGACAGTGCTTCTATGCTAATTGCCAGGCGCTGAGACGAATGCCGCCAAGATCAAGCGTCTAAGACTTACGGTTCAAGAATTAGCCTCAGAAACAGTGGGAAACAGTGCTTCTATACTAATTGCCAGGCGCTGAGACGAATGCCGCCAAGATCGAGCGTCTATGACTTACGGTTCAAGAATTAGCCTCAGAAACAGTGGTTTTGAACCGGCTGCCAATAGCTCGCCTGGGAAACATCCAGAGAAGTCCAAGATAGTGTTTTTTTAGACTGGCTGCCACGAGCTGAAACGAATGCAGCCAAGAGCGAGCGTCTGTGACTTACGGTTAAAGAGTTATTCACAGAAACATGGTTCTGAACTTTGCTGCCAGCCGCGAAAGCGAAAGTAACCAAGATCGAGCGTCTAGGATTTACTTGTCAATAGCTCGCATGGGAAACATCCAGAGAAGTCAAAGACAGTGCTTCTATGCTAATTGCCAGGCGCTGAGACGAATGCCGCCAAGATCGAGCGTCTATGACTTACGGTTCAATGATTAGCCTCAGAAACAGTGGGAAACAGTGCTTCTATACTAATTGCCAGGCGCTGAGACGAATGCCGCCAAGATCGAGCGTCTATGACTTACGGTTCAAGAATTAGCCTCAGAAACAGTGGTTCTGAACATGCTGCCAATAGCTCGCCTGGGAAACATCCAGAGAAGTCCAAGATAGTGTTTTTTTAGACTGGCTGCCACGAGCTGAAACGAATGCAGCCAAGAGCGAGCGTCTGTGACTTACGGTTCAAGAGTTATTCACAGAAACATGGTTCTGAACTTTGTTGCCAGCCGCGAAAGCGAAAGTAACCAAGATCGAGCGTCTAGGATTTACTTGTGAATAGCTCGCCTGGGAAACATCCAGAGAAGTCAAAGACAGTGCTTCTATACTAATTGCCAGGCGCTGAGACGAATGCCGCCAAGATCAAGCGTCTAAGACTTACGGTTCAAGAATTAGCCTCAGAAACAGTGGGAAACAGTGCTTCTATACTAATTGCCAGGCGCTGAGACGAATGCCGCCAAGATCGAGCGTCTATGACTTACGGTTCAATAATTAGCCTCAGAAACAGTGGTTCTGAACATGCTGCCAATAGCTCGCCTGGGAAACATCCAGAGAAGTCCAAGATAGTGTTCTTTTTAGACTGGCTGCCACGAGCTGAAACGAATGCAGCCAAGAGCGAGCGTCTGTGACTTACGGTTCAAAAGTTATTCACATAAACATGGTTCTGAACTTTGCTGCCAGCCGCGAAAGCGAAAATAACCAAGATCGAGCGTCTAGGATTTACTTGTGAATAGCTCGCCTGGGAAACTTTCAGATAAGTCAAAGACAGTGCTTCTATACTAATTGCCAGGCGCTGAGACGAATGCCGCCAAGATCGAGCGTCTATGACTTACGGTTCAAGAATTAGCCTCAGAAACAGTGGTTTTGAACATGCTGCCAATAGCTCGCCTGGGAAACATCCAGAGAAGTCCAAGATAGTGTTTTTTAGACTGGCTGCCACGAGCTGAAACGAATGCAGCCAAGAGCGAGCGTCTGTGACTTACGGTTCAAGAGTTATTCACAGAAACATGGTTCGGAACTTTGCTGCCAGCCTTGAAAGCGAAAATAACCAAGATCGAGCGTCTAGGATTTACTTGTCAATAGCTCGCCTGGGAAACATCCAGAGAAGTCAAAGACAGTGCTTCTATACTAATTGCCAGGCGCTGAGACGAATGCCGCCAAGATCGAGCGTCTATGACTTACGGTTCAAGAATTAGCCTCAGAAACAGTGGTTCTGAACATGCTGCCAATAGCTCGCCTGGGAAACATCCAGAGAAGTCCAAGATAGTGTTTTTTTTAGACTGGCTGCCACGAGCTGAAACGAATGCAGCCAAGAGCGAGCGTCTGTGACTTACGGTTCAAAAGTTATTCTCATAAACATGGTTCTGAACTTTGCTGCCAGCCGCGAAAGCGAAAGCAACCAAGATCGAGCGTCTAGGATTTACTTGTGAATAGCTCGCCTGGAAAACATCCAGAGAAGTCGAAGACAGTGCAGCTACACTAATTGCCAGGCGCTGAGACGAATGCCGCCAAGATCAAGCGTCTAAGACTTACGGTTCAAGAATTAGCCTCAGAAACAGTGGGAAACAGTGCTTCTATACTAATTGCCAGGCGCTGAGACGAATGCCGCCAAGATCGAGCGTCTATGACTTACGGTTCAAGAATTAGCCTCAGAAACAGTGGTTCTGAACATGCTGCCAATAGCTCGTCTGGGAAACATCCAGAGAAGTCCAAGATAGTGTTTTTTTAGACTGGCTGCCACGAGCTGAAACGAATGCAGCCAAGAGCGAGCGTCTGTGACTTACGGTTCAAGAGTTATTCACAGAAACATGGTTCTAAACTTTGCTGCCAGCCGCGAAAGCGAAAGTAACCAAGATCGAGCGTCTAGGATTTACTTGTGAATAGCTCGCCTGGGAAACTTTCAGATAAGTCAAAGACAGTGCCTCTATGCTAATTGCCAGGCGCTGAGACGAATGCCGCCAAGATCAAGCGTCTAAGACTTACGGTTCAAGAATTAGCCTCAGAAACAGTGGGAAACAGTGCTTCTATACTAATTGCCAGGCGCTGAGACGAATGCCGCCAAGATCGAGCGTCTATGACTTACGGTTCAAGAATTAGCCTCAGAAACAGTGGTTTTGAACCGGCTGCCAATAGCTCGCCTGGGAAACATCCAGAGAAGTCCAAGATAGTGTTTTTTTAGACTGGCTGCCACGAGCTGAAACGAATGCAGCCAAGAGCGAGCGTCTGTGACTTACGGTTCAAGAGTTATTCACAGAAACATGGTTCTGAACTTTGCTGCCAGCCGCGAAAGCGAAAGTAACCAAGATCGAGCGTCTAGGATTTACTTGTCAATAGCTCGCATGGGAAACATCCAGAGAAGTCAAAGACAGTGCTTCTATACTAATTGCCAGGCGCTGAGACGAATGCCGCCAAGATCGAGCGTCTATGACTTACGGTTCAAGAATTAGCCTCAGAAACAGTGGTTCTGAACATGCTGCCAATAGCTCGCCTGGGAAACATCCAGAGAAGTCCAAGATAGTGTTTTTTTTAGACTGGCTGCCACGAGCTGAAACGAATGCAGCCAAGAGCGAGCGTCTGTGACTTACGGTTCAAGAGTTATTCACAGAAACATGGTTCTGAACTTTGTTGCCAGCCGCGAAAGCGAAAGTAACCAAGATCGAGCGTCTAGGATTTACTTGTGAATAGCTCGCCTGGGAAACATCCAGAGAAGTCAAAGACAGTGCTTCTATACTAATTGCCAGGCGCTGAGACGAATGCCGCCAAGATCAAGCGTCTAAGACTTACGGTTCAAGAATTAGCCTCAGAAACAGTGGGAAACAGTGCTTCTATACTAATTGCCAGGCGCTGAGACGAATGCCGCCAAGATCGAGCGTCTATGACTTACGGTTCAATAATTAGCCTCAGAAACAGTGGTTCTGAACATGCTGCCAATAGCTCGCCTGGGAAACATCCAGAGAAGTCCAAGATAGTGTTTTTTTTAGACTGGCTGCCACGAGCTGAAACGAATGCAGCCAAGAGCGAGCGTCTGTGACTTACGGTTCAAAAGTTATTCACATAAACATGGTTCTGAACTTTGCTGCCAGCCGCGAAAGCGAAAATAACCAAGATCGAGCGTCTAGGATTTACTTGTGAATAGCTCGCCTGGGAAACTTTCAGATAAGTCAAAGACAGTGCTTCTATACTAATTGCCAGGCGCTGAGACGAATGCCGCCAAGATCAAGCGTCTAAGACTTACGGTTCAAGAATTAGCCTCAGAAACAGTGGTTCTGAGCATGCTGCCAATAGCTCGCCTGGGAAACATCCAGAGAAGTCCAAGATAGTGTTTTTTTAGACTGGCTGCCACGAGCTGAAACGAATGCAGCCAAGAGCGAGCGTCTGTGACTTACGGTTCAAAAGTTATTCACATAAACATGGTTCTGAAATTTGCTGCCAGCCGCGAAAGCGAAAGCAACCAAGATCGAGCGTCTAGGATTTACTTGTGAATAGCTCGCCTGGAAAACATCCAGAGAAGTCAAAGACAGTGCAGCTACACTAATTGCCAGGCGCTGAGACGAATGCCGCAAGGATCAAGCGTCTAAGACTTACGGTTCAAGAATTAGCCTCAGAAACAGTGGGAAACAGTGCTTCTATACTAATTGCCAGGCGCTGAGACGAATGCCGCCAAGATCGAGCGTCTATGACTTACGGTTCAAGAATTAGCCTCAGAAACAGTGGTTCTGAACATGCTGCCAATAGCTCGCCTGGGAAACATCCAGAGAAGTCCAAGATAGTGTTTTTTAGACTGGCTGCCACGAGCTGAAACGAATGCAGCCAAGAGCGAGCGTCTGTGACTTACGGTTCAAGAGTTATTCACAGAAACATGGTTCTGAACTTTGCTGCCAGCCGCGAAAGCGAAAGTAACCAAGATCGAGCGTCTAGGATTTACTTGTGAATAGCTCGCCTGGGAAACATCCAGAGAAGTCAAAGACAGTGCTTCTATACTAATTGCCAGGCGCTGAGACGAATGCCGCCAAGATCAAGCGTCTAAGACTTACGGTTCAAGAATTAGCCTCAGAAACAGTGGTTCTGAACATGCTGCTAATAGCTCGCCTGGGAAACATCCAGAGAAGTCCAATATAGTGTTTTTTAGACTGGCTGCCACGAGCTGAAACGAATGCAACCAAGAGCGAGCGTCTGTGACTTACGATTCAAGAGTTATTCATAGAAACATGGTTCTGAACTTTGCTGCCAGCCGCGAAAGCGAAAGTAACCAAGATCGAGCGTCTAGGATTTACTTGTGAATAGCTCGCCTGGGAAACATCCAGAGAAGTCAAAGACAGTGCTTCTATACTAATTGCCAGGCGCTGAGACGAATGCCGCCAAGATCAAGCGTCTAAGACTTACGGTTCAAGAATTAGCCTCAGAAACAGTGGGAAACAGTGCTTCTATACTAATTGCCAGGCGCTGAGACGAATGCCGCCAAGATTGAGCGTCTATGACTTACGGTTCAAGAATTAGCCTCAGAAACAGTGGTTCTGAACATGCTGCCAATAGCTCGCCTGGGAAACATCCAGTGAAGTCAAAGACAGTGCTTCTATACTAATTGCCAGGCGCTGAGACGAATGCCGCCAAGATCAAGCGTCTAAGACTTACGGTTCAAGAATTAGCCTCAGAAACAGTGGGAAACAGTGCTTCTATACTAATTGCCAGGCGCTGAGACGAATGCCGCCAAGATCGAGCGTCTATGACTTACGGTTCAAGAATTAGCCTCAGAAACAGTGGGAAACAGTGCTTCTATACTAATTGCCAGGCGCTGAGACGAATGCCGCCAAGATCGAGCGTCTATGACTTACGGTTCAAGAATTAGCCTCAGAAACAGTGGTTCTGAACATGCTGCCAATAGCTCGCCTGGGAAACATCCAGAGAAGTCCAAGATAGTGTTTTTTTAGACTGGCTGCCACGAGCTGAAACGCATGCAGCCAAGAGCGAGCGTCTGTGACTTACGGTTCAAGAGTTATTCACAGAAACATGGTTCTGAACTTTGCTGCCAGCCGCGAAAGCGAAAGTAACCAAGATCGAGCGTCTAGGATTTACGTGTGAATAGCTCGCCTGGGAAACTTTCAGATAAGTCAAAGACAGTGCTTCTATACTAATTGCCAGGCGCTGAGACGAATGCCGCCAAGATCAAGCGTCTAAGATTTACGGTTCAAGAATTAGCCTCAGAAACAGTGGGAAACAGTGCTTCTATACTAATTGCCAGGCGCTGAGACGAATGCCGCCAAGATCGAGCGTCTATGACTTACGGTTCAAGAATTAGCCTCAGAAACAGTGGTTTTGAACATGCTGCCAATAGCTCGCCTGGGAAACATACAGAGAAGTCCAAGATAGTGTTTTTTTTAGACTGGCTGCCACGAGCTGAAACGAATGCAGCCAAGAGCGAGCGTCTGTGACTTACGGTTCAAGAGTTATTCACAGAAACATGGTTCTGAACTTTGCTGCCAGCCGCGAAAGCGAAAGTAACCAAGATCGATCGTCTAGGATTTACTTGTCAATAGCTCGCCTGGGAAACATCCAGAGAAGTCAAAGACAGTGCTTCTATACTAATTGCCAGGCGCTGAGACGAATGCCGCCAAGATCGAGCGTCTATGACTTACGGTTCAAGAATTAGCCTCAGAAACAGTGGTTCTGAACATGCTGCCAATAGCTCGCCTGGGAAATATCCAGAGAAGTCCAAGATAGTGTTTTTTTTAGACTGGCTGCCACGAGCTGAAACGAATGCAGCCAAGAGCGAGCGTCTGTGACTTACGGTTCAAGAGTTATTCACAGAAACATGGTTCTGAACTTTGTTGCCAGCCGCGAAAGCGAAAGTAACCAAGATCGAGCGTCTAGGATTTACTTGTGAATAGCTCGCCTGGGAAACATCCAGAGAAGTCAAAGACAGTGCTTCTATACTAATTGCCAGGCGCTGAGACGAATGCCGCCAAGATCAAGCGTCTAAGACTTACGGTTCAAGAATTAGCCTCATAAACAGTGGGAAACAGTGCTTCTATACTAATTGCCAGGCGCTGAGACGAATGCCGCCATGATCGAGCGTCTATGACTTACGGTTCAAGAATTAGCCTCAGAAACAGTGGTTTTGAACATGCTGCCAATAGCTCGCCTGGGAAACATACAGAGAAGTCCAAGATAGTGTTTTTTTTAGACTGGCTGCCACGAGCTGAAACGAATGCAGCCAAGAGCGAGCGTCTGTGACTTACGGTTCAAGAGTTATTCACAGAAACATGGTTCTGAACTTTGCTGCCAGCCGCGAAAGCGAAAGTAACCAAGATCGAGCGTCTAGGATTTACTTGTCAATAGCTCGCATGGGAAACATCCAGAGAAGTCAAAGACAGTGCTTCTATACTAATTGCCAGGCGCTGAGACGAATGCCGCCAAGATCGAGCGTCTATGACTTACGGTTCAATAATTAGCCTCAGAAACAGTGGGAAACAGTGCTTCTATACTAATTGCCAGGCGCTGAGACGAATGCCGCCAAGATCGAGCGTCTATGACTTACGGTTCAAGAATTAGCCTCAGAAACAGTGGTTCTGAACATGCTGCCAATAGCTCGCCTGGGAAACATCCAGAGAAGTCCAAGATAGTGTTTTTTTTAGACTGGCTGCCACGAGCTGAAACGAATGCAGCCAAGAGCGAGCGTCTGTGACTTACGGTTCAAGAGTTATTCACAGAAACATGGTTCTGAACTTTGTTGCCAGCCGCGAAAGCGAAAGTAACCAAGATCGAGCGTCTAGGATTTACTTGTGAATAGCTCGCCTGGGAAACATCCAGAGAAGTCAAAGACAGTGCTTCTATACTAATTGCCAGGCGCTGAGACGAATGCCGCCAAGATCAAGCGTCTAAGACTTACGGTTCAAGAATTAGCCTCAGAAACAGTGGGAAACAGTGCTTCTATACTAATTGCCAGGCGCTGAGACGAATGCCGCCAAGATTGAGCGTCTATGACTTACGGTTCAATAATTAGCCTCAGAAACAGTGGTTCTGAACATGCTGCCAATAGCTCGCCTGGGAAACATCCAGAGAAGTCCAAGATAGTGTTTTTTTTAGACTGGCTGCCACGAGCTGAAACGAATGCAGCCAAGAGCGAGCGTCTGTGACTTACGGTTCAAAAGTTATTCACATAAACATGGTTCTGAACTTTGCTGCCAGCCGCGAAAGCGAAAATAACCAAGATCGAGCGTCTAGGATTTACTTGTGAATAGCTCGCCTGGGAAACTTTCAGATAAGTCAAAGACAGTGCTTCTATACTAATTGCCAGGCGCTGAGACGAATGCCGCCAAGATCAAGCGTCTAAGACTTACGGTTCAAGAATTAGCCTCAGAAACAGTGGGAAACAGTGCTTCTATACTAATTGCCAGGCGCTGAGACGAATGCCGCCAAGATCGAGCGTCTATGACTTACGGTTCAAGAATTAGCCTCAGAAACAGTGGTTTTGAACATGCTGCCAATAGCTCGCCTGGGAAACATCCAGAGAAGTCCAAGATAGTGTTTTTTAGACTGGCTGCCACGAGCTGAAACGAATGCAGCCAAGAGCGAGCGTCTGTGACTTACGGTTCAAGAGTTATTCACAGAAACATGGTTCGGAACTTTGCTGCCAGCCTTGAAAGCGAAAATAACCAAGATCGAGCGTCTAGGATTTACTTGTCAATAGCTCGCCTGGGAAACATCCAGAGAAGTCAAAGACAGTGCTTCTATACTAATTGCCAGGCGCTGAGACGAATGCCGCCAAGATCGAGCGTCTATGACTTACGGTTCAAGAATTAGCCTCAGAAACAGTGGTTCTGAACATGCTGCCAATAGCTCGCCTGGGAAACATCCAGAGAAGTCCAAGATAGTGTTTTTTTTAGACTGGCTGCCACGAGCTGAAACGAATGCAGCCAAGAGCGAGCGTCTGTGACTTACGGTTCAAAAGTTATTCTCATAAACATGGTTCTGAACTTTGCTGCCAGCCGCGAAAGCGAAAGCAACCAAGATCGAGCGTCTAGGATTTACTTGTGAATAGCTCGCCTGGAAAACATCCAGAGAAGTCGAAGACAGTGCAGCTACACTAATTGCCAGGCGCTGAGACGAATGCCGCCAAGATCAAGCGTCTAAGACTTACGGTTCAAGAATTAGCCTCAGAAACAGTGGGAAACAGTGCTTCTATACTAATTGCCAGGCGCTGAGACGAATGCCGCCAAGATCGAGCGTCTATGACTTACGGTTCAAGAATTAGCCTCAGAAACAGTGGTTTTGAACATGCTGCCAATAGCTCGCCTGGGAAACATCCAGAGAAGTCCAAGATAGTGTTTTTTTAGACTGGCTGCCACGAGCTGAAACGAATGCAGCCAAGAGCGAGCGTCTGTGACTTACGGTTCAAGAGTTATTCACAGAAACATGGTTCTGTACTTTGCTGCCAGCCGCGAAAGCGAAAGTAACCAAGATCGAGCGTCTAGGATTTACTTGTGAATAGCTCGCCTGGGAAACTTTCAGATAAGTCAAAGACAGTGCTTCTATGCTAATTGCCAGGCGCTGAGACGAATGCCGCCAAGATCAAGCGTCTAAGACTTACGGTTCAAGAATTAGCCTCAGAAACAGTGGGAAACAGTGCTTCTATACTAATTGCCAGGCGCTGAGACGAATGCCGCCAAGATCGAGCGTCTATGACTTACGGTTCAAGAATTAGCCTCAGAAACAGTGGTTTTGAACCGGCTGCCAATAGCTCGCCTGGGAAACATCCAGAGAAGTCCAAGATAGTGTTTTTTTAGACTGGCTGCCACGAGCTGAAACGAATGCAGCCAAGAGCGAGCGTCTGTGACTTACGGTTCAAGAGTTATTCACAGAAACATGGTCCTGAACTTTGCTGCCAGCCGCGAAAGCGAAAGTAACCAAGATCGAGCGTCTAGGATTTACTTGTCAATAGCTCGCATGGGAAACATCCAGAGAAGTCAAAGACAGTGCTTCTATACTAATTGCCAGGCGCTGAGACGAATGCCGCCAAGATCGAGCGTCTATGACTTACGGTTCAATAATTAGCCTCAGAAACAGTGGGAAACAGTGCTTCTATACTAATTGCCAGGCGCTGAGACGAATGCCGCCAAGATCGAGCGTCTATGACTTACGGTTCAAGAATTAGCCTCAGAAACAGTGGTTCTGAACATGCTGCCAATAGCTCGCCTGGGAAACATCCAGAGAAGTCCAAGATAGTGTTTTTTTTTAGACTGGCTGCCACGAGCTGAAACGAATGCAGCCAAGAGCGAGCGTCTGTGACTTACGGTTCAAGAGTTATTCACAGAAACATGGTTCTGAACTTTGTTGCCAGCCGCGAAAGCGAAAGTAACCAAGATCGAGCGTCTAGGATTTACTTGTGAATAGCTCGCCTGGGAAACATCCAGAGAAGTCAAAGACAGTGCTTCTATACTAATTGCCAGGCGCTGAGACGAATGCCGCCAAGATCAAGCGTCTAAGACTTACGGTTCAAGAATTAGCCTCAGAAACAGTGGGAAACAGTGCTTCTATACTAATTGCCAGGCGCTGAGACGAATGCCGCCAAGATCGAGCGTCTATGACTTACGGTTCAATAATTAGCCTCAGAAACAGTGGTTCTGAACATGCTGCCAATAGCTCGCCTGGGAAACATCCAGAGAAGTCCAAGATAGTGTTTTTTTTAGACTGGCTGCCACGAGCTGAAACGAATGCAGCCAAGAGCGAGCGTCTGTGACTTACGGTTCAAAAGTTATTCACATAAACATGGTTCTGAACTTTGCTGCCAGCCGCGAAAGCGAAAATAACCAAGATCGAGCGTCTAGGATTTACTTGTGAATAGCTCGCCTGGGAAACTTTCAGATAAGTCAAAGACAGTGCTTCTATGCTAATTGCCAGGCGCTGAGACGAATGCCGCCAAGATCAAGCGTCTAAGACTTACGGTTCAAGAATTAGCCTCAGAAACAGTGGGAAACAGTGCTTCTATACTAATTGCCAGACGCTGAGACGAATGCCGCCAAGATCGAGCGTCTATGACTTACGGTTCAAGAATTAGCCTCAGAAACAGTGGTTTTGAACCGGCTGCCAAAAGCTCGCCTGGGAAACATCCAGAGAAGTCCAAGATAGTGTTTTTTTAGACTGGCTGCCACGAGCTGAAACGAATGCAGCCAAGAGCGAGCGTCTGTGACTTACGGTTCAAGAGTTATTCACAGAAACATGGTTCTGAACTTTGCTGCCAGCCGCGAAAGCGAAAGTAACCAAGATCGAGCGTCTAGGATTTACTTGTCAATAGCTCGCATGGGAAACATCCAGAGAAGTCAAAGACAGTGCTTCTATACTAATTGCCAGGCGCTGAGACGAATGCCGCCAAGATCGAGCGTCTATGACTTACGGTTCAATAATTAGCCTCAGAAACAGTGGGAAACAGTGCTTCTATACTAATTGACAGGCGCTGAGACGAATGCCGCCAAGATCGAGCGTCTATGACTTACGGTTCAAGAATTAGCCTCAGAAACAGTGGTTCTGAACATGCTGCCAATAGCTCGCCTGGGAAACATCCAGAGAAGTCCAAGATAGTGTTTTTTTAGACTGGCTGCCACGAGCTGAAACGAATGCAGCCAAGAGCGAGCGTCTGTGACTTACGGTTCAAGAGTTATTCACAGAAACATGGTTCTGAACTTTGTTGCCAGCCGCGAAAGCGAAAGTAACCAAGATCGAGCGTCTAGGATTTACTTGTGAATTGCTCGCCTGGGAAACATCCAGAGAAGTCAAAGACAGTGCTTCTATACTAATTGCCAGGCGCTGAGACGAATGCCGCCAAGATCAAGTGTCTAAGACTTACGGTTCAAGAATTAGCCTCAGAAACAGTGGGAAACAGTGCTTCTATACTAATTGCCAGGCGCTGAGACGAATGCCGCCAAGATCGAGCGTCTATGACTTACGGTTCAAGAATTAGCCTCAGAAACAGTGGTTTTGAACATGCTGCCAATAGCTCGCCTGGGAAACATCCAGAGAAGTCCAAGATAGTGTTTTTTAGACTGGCTGCCACGAGCTGAAACGAATGCAGCCAAGAGCGAGCGTCTGTGACTTACGGTTCAAGAGTTATTCACAGAAACATGGTTCGGAACTTTGCTGCCAGCCTTGAAAGCGAAAATAACCAAGATCGAGCGTCTAGGATTTACTTGTCAATAGCTCGCCTGGGAAACATCCAGAGAAGTCAAAGACAGTGCTTCTATACTAATTGCCAGGCGCTGAGACGAATGCCGCCAAGATCGAGCGTCTATGACTTACGGTTCAAGAATTAGCCTCAGAAACAGTGGTTCTGAACATGCTGCCAATAGCTCGCCTGGGAAACATCCAGAGAAGTCCAAGATAGTGTTTTTTTTAGACTGGCTGCCACGAGCTGAAACGAATGCAGCCAAGAGCGAGCGTCTGTGACTTACGGTTCAAAAGTTATTCTCATAAACATGGTTCTGAACTTTGCTGCCAGCCGCGAAAGCGAAAACAACCAAGATCGAGCGTCTAGGATTTACTTGTGAATAGCTCGCCTGGAAAACATCCAGAGAAGTCGAAGACAGTGCAGCTACACTAATTGCCAGGCGCTGAGACGAATGCCGCCAAGATCAAGCGTCTAAGACTTACGGTTCAAGAATTAGCCTCAGAAACAGTGGGAAACAGTGCTTCTATACTAATTGCCAGGCGCTGAGACGAATGCCGCCAAGATCGAGCGTCTATGACTTACGGTTCAAGAATTAGCCTCAGAAACAGTGGTTCTGAACATGCTGCCAATAGCTCGCCTGGGAAACATCCAGAGAAGTCCAAGATAGTGTTTTTTTAGACTGGCTGCCACGAGCTGAAACGAATGCAGCCAAGAGCGAGCGTCTGTGACTTACGGTTCAAGAGTTATTCACAGAAACATGGTTCTAAACTTTGCTGCCAGCCGCGAAAGCGAAAGTAACCAAGATCGAGCGTCTAGGATTTACTTGTGAATAGCTCGCCTGGGAAACTTTCAGATAAGTCAAAGACAGTGCCTCTATGCTAATTGCCAGGCGCTGAGACGAATGCCGCCAAGATCAAGCGTCTAAGACTTACGGTTCAAGAATTAGCCTCAGAAACAGTGGGAAACAGTGCTTCTATACTAATTGCCAGGCGCTGAGACGAATGCCGCCAAGATCGAGCGTCTATGACTTACGGTTCAATAATTAGCCTCAGAAACAGTGGTTCTGAACATGCTGCCAATAGCTCGCCTGGGAAACATCCAGAGAAGTCCAAGATAGTGTTTTTTTTAGACTGGCTGCCACGAGCTGAAACGAATGCAGCCAAGAGCGAGCGTCTGTGACTTACGGTTCAAAAGTTATTCACATAAACATGGTTCTGAACTTTGCTGCCAGCCGCGAAAGCGAAAATAACCAAGATCGAGCGTCTAGGATTTACTTGTGAATAGCTCG
Source organism: Rhinoderma darwinii (assembly GCF_050947455.1). Lineage (NCBI taxonomy): Eukaryota > Metazoa > Chordata > Amphibia > Anura > Rhinodermatidae > Rhinoderma > Rhinoderma darwinii. The sequence goes on from NW_027462639.1 coordinate 35,077, forward strand.
CCTGGGAAACTTTCAGATAAGTCAAAGACAGTGCTTCTATGCTAATTGCCAGGCGCTGAGACGAATGCCGCCAAGATCAAGCGTCTAAGACTTACGGTTCAAGAATTAGCCTCAGAAACAGTGGGAAACAGTGCTTCTATACTAATTGCCAGACGCTGAGACGAATGCCGCCAAGATCGAGCGTCTATGACTTACGGTTCAAGAATTAGCCTCAGAAACAGTGGTTTTGAACCGGCTGCCAAAAGCTCGCCTGGGAAACATCCAGAGAAGTCCAAGATAGTGTTTTTTTAGACTGGCTGCCACGAGCTGAAACGAATGCAGCCAAGAGCGAGCGTCTGTGACTTACGGTTCAAGAGTTATTCACAGAAACATGGTTCTGAACTTTGCTGCCAGCCGCGAAAGCGAAAGTAACCAAGATCGAGCGTCTAGGATTTACTTGTCAATAGCTCGCATGGGAAACATCCAGAGAAGTCAAAGACAGTGCTTCTATACTAATTGCCAGGCGCTGAGACGAATGCCGCCAAGATCGAGCGTCTATGACTTACGGTTCAATAATTAGCCTCAGAAACAGTGGGAAACAGTGCTTCTATACTAATTGACAGGCGCTGAGACGAATGCCGCCAAGATCGAGCGTCTATGACTTACGGTTCAAGAATTAGCCTCAGAAACAGTGGTTCTGAACATGCTGCCAATAGCTCGCCTGGGAAACATCCAGAGAAGTCCAAGATAGTGTTTTTTTAGACTGGCTGCCACGAGCTGAAACGAATGCAGCCAAGAGCGAGCGTCTGTGACTTACGGTTCAAGAGTTATTCACAGAAACATGGTTCTGAACTTTGTTGCCAGCCGCGAAAGCGAAAGTAACCAAGATCGAGCGTCTAGGATTTACTTGTGAATTGCTCGCCTGGGAAACATCCAGAGAAGTCAAAGACAGTGCTTCTATACTAATTGCCAGGCGCTGAGACGAATGCCGCCAAGATCAAGTGTCTAAGACTTACGGTTCAAGAATTAGCCTCAGAAACAGTGGGAAACAGTGCTTCTATACTAATTGCCAGGCGCTGAGACGAATGCCGCCAAGATCGAGCGTCTATGACTTACGGTTCAAGAATTAGCCTCAGAAACAGTGGTTTTGAACATGCTGCCAATAGCTCGCCTGGGAAACATCCAGAGAAGTCCAAGATAGTGTTTTTTAGACTGGCTGCCACGAGCTGAAACGAATGCAGCCAAGAGCGAGCGTCTGTGACTTACGGTTCAAGAGTTATTCACAGAAACATGGTTCGGAACTTTGCTGCCAGCCTTGAAAGCGAAAATAACCAAGATCGAGCGTCTAGGATTTACTTGTCAATAGCTCGCCTGGGAAACATCCAGAGAAGTCAAAGACAGTGCTTCTATACTAATTGCCAGGCGCTGAGACGAATGCCGCCAAGATCGAGCGTCTATGACTTACGGTTCAAGAATTAGCCTCAGAAACAGTGGTTCTGAACATGCTGCCAATAGCTCGCCTGGGAAACATCCAGAGAAGTCCAAGATAGTGTTTTTTTTAGACTGGCTGCCACGAGCTGAAACGAATGCAGCCAAGAGCGAGCGTCTGTGACTTACGGTTCAAAAGTTATTCTCATAAACATGGTTCTGAACTTTGCTGCCAGCCGCGAAAGCGAAAGCAACCAAGATCGAGCGTCTAGGATTTACTTGTGAATAGCTCGCCTGGAAAACATCCAGAGAAGTCGAAGACAGTGCAGCTACACTAATTGCCAGGCGCTGAGACGAATGCCGCCAAGATCAAGCGTCTAAGACTTACGGTTCAAGAATTAGCCTCAGAAACAGTGGGAAACAGTGCTTCTATACTAATTGCCAGGCGCTGAGACGAATGCCGCCAAGATCGAGCGTCTATGACTTACGGTTCAAGAATTAGCCTCAGAAACAGTGGTTCTGAACATGCTGCCAATAGCTCGCCTGGGAAACATCCAGAGAAGTCCAAGATAGTGTTTTTTTAGACTGGCTGCCACGAGCTGAAACGAATGCAGCCAAGAGCGAGCGTCTGTGACTTACGGTTCAAGAGTTATTCACAGAAACATGGTTCTAAACTTTGCTGCCAGCCGCGAAAGCGAAAGTAACCAAGATCGAGCGTCTAGGATTTACTTGTGAATAGCTCGCCTGGGAAACTTTCAGATAAGTCAAAGACAGTGCCTCTATGCTAATTGCCAGGCGCTGAGACGAATGCCGCCAAGATCAAGCGTCTAAGACTTACGGTTCAAGAATTAGCCTCAGAAACAGTGGGAAACAGTGCTTCTATACTAATTGCCAGGCGCTGAGACGAATGCCGCCAAGATCGAGCGTCTATGACTTACGGTTCAAGAATTAGCCTCAGAAACAGTGGTTTTGAACATGCTGCCAATAGCTCGCCTGGGAAACATCCAGAGAAGTCCAAGATAGTGTTTTTTTAGACTGGCTGCCACGAGCTGAAACGAATGCAGCCAAGAGCGAGCGTCTGTGACTTACGGTTCAAGAGTTATTCACAGAAACATGGTTCTGAACTTTGCTGCCAGCCGCGAAAGCGAAAGTAACCAAGATCGAGCGTCTAGGATTTACTTGTCAATAGCTCGCATGGGAAACATCCAGAGAAGTCAAAGACAATGCTTCTATACTAATTGCCAGGCGCTGAGACGAATGCCGCCAAGATCGAGCGTCTATGACTTACGGTTCAATAATTAGCCTCAGAAACAGTGGGAAACAGTGCTTCTATACTAATTGCCAGGCGCTGAGACGAATGCCGCCAAGATCGAGCGTCTATGACTTACGGTTCAAGAATTATCCTCAGAAACAGTGGTTCTGAACATGCTGCCAATAGCTCGCCTGGGAAACATCCAGAGAAGTCCAAGATAGTGTTTTTTTTTAGACTGGCTGCCACGAGCTGAAACGAATGCAGCCAAGAGCGAGCGTCTGTGACTTACGGTTCAAGAGTTATTCACAGAAACATGGTTCTGAACTTTGTTGCCAGCCGCGAAAGCGAAAGTAACCAAGATCGAGCGTCTAGGATTTACTTGTGAATAGCTCGCCTGGGAAACATCCAGAGAAGTCAAAGACAGTGCTTCTATACTAATTGCCAGGCGCTGAGACGAATGCCGCCAAGATCAAGCGTCTAAGACTTACGGTTCAAGAATTAGCCTCAGAAACAGTGGGAAACAGTGCTTCTATACTAATTGCCAGGCGCTGAGACGAATGCCGCCAAGATCGAGCGTCTATGACTTACGGTTCAAGAATTAGCCTCAGAAACAGTGGTTTTGAACATGCTGCCAATAGCTCGCCTGGGAAACATCCAGAGAAGTCCAAGATAGTGTTTTTTTAGACTGGCTGCCACGAGCTGAAACGAATGCAGCCAAGAGCGAGCGTCTGTGACTTACGGTTCAAGAGTTATTCACAGAAACATGGTTCTGAACTTTGCTGCCAGCCGCGAAAGCGAAAGTAACCAAGATCGAGCGTCTAGGATTTACTTGTCAATAGCTCGCATGGGAAACATCCAGAGAAGTCAAAGACAATGCTTCTATACTAATTGCCAGGCGCTGAGACGAATGCCGCCAAGATCGAGCGTCTATGACTTACGGTTCAATAATTAGCCTCAGAAACAGTGGGAAACAGTGCTTCTATACTAATTGCCAGGCGCTGAGACGAATGCCGCCAAGATCGAGCGTCTATGACTTACGGTTCAAGAATTAGCCTCAGAAACAGTGGTTCTGAACATGCTGCCAATAGCTCGCCTGGGAAACATCCAGAGAAGTCCAAGATAGTGTTTTTTTTAGACTGGCTGCCACGAGCTGAAACGAATGCAGCCAAGAGCGAGCGTCTGTGACTTACGGTTCAAGAGTTATTCACAGAAACATGGTTCTGAACTTTGTTGCCAGCCGCGAAAGCGAAAGTAACCAAGATCGAGCGTCTAGGATTTACTTGTGAATAGCTCGCCTGGGAAACATCCAGAGAAGTCAAAGACAGTGCTTCTATACTAATTGCCAGGCGCTGAGACGAATGCCGCCAAGATCAAGCGTCTAAGACTTACGGTTCAAGAATTAGCCTCAGAAACAGTGGGAAACAGTGCTTCTATACTAATTGCCAGGCGCTGAGACGAATGCCGCCAAGATCGAGCGTCTATGACTTACGGTTCAATAATTAGCCTCAGAAACAGTGGTTCTGAACATGCTGCCAATAGCTCGCCTGGGAAACATCCAGAGAAGTCCAAGATAGTGTTTTTTTTAGACTGGCTGCCACGAGCTGAAACGAATGCAGCCAAGAGCGAGCGTCTGTGACTTACGGTTCAAAAGTTATTCACATAAACATGGTTCTGAACTTTGCTGCCAGCCGCGAAAGCGAAAATAACCAAGATCGAGCGTCTAGGATTTACTTGTGAATAGCTCGCCTGGGAAACTTTCAGATAAGTCAAAGACAGTGCTTCTATGCTAATTGCCAGGCGCTGAGACGAATGCCGCCAAGATCAAGCGTCTAAGACTTACGGTTCAAGAATTAGCCTCAGAAACAGTGGGAAACAGTGCTTCTATACTAATTGCCAGACGCTGAGACGAATGCCGCCAAGATCGAGCGTCTATGACTTACGGTTCAAGAATTAGCCTCAGAAACAGTGGTTTTGAACCGGCTGCCAAAAGCTCGCCTGGGAAACATCCAGAGAAGTCCAAGATAGTGTTTTTTTAGACTGGCTGCCACGAGCTGAAACGAATGCAGCCAAGAGCGAGCGTCTGTGACTTACGGTTCAAGAGTTATTCACAGAAACATGGTTCTGAACTTTGCTGCCAGCCGCGAAAGCGAAAGTAACCAAGATCGAGCGTCTAGGATTTACTTGTCAATAGCTCGCATGGGAAACATCCAGAGAAGTCAAAGACAGTGCTTCTATACTAATTGCCAGGCGCTGAGACGAATGCCGCCAAGATCGAGCGTCTATGACTTACGGTTCAATAATTAGCCTCAGAAACAGTGGGAAACAGTGCTTCTATACTAATTGCCAGGCGCTGAGACGAATGCCGCCAAGATCGAGCGTCTATGACTTACGGTTCAATAATTAGCCTCAGAAACAGTGGTTCTGAACATGCTGCCAATAGCTCGCCTGGGAAACATCCAGAGAAGTCCAAGATAGTGTTTTTTTTAGACTGGCTGCCACGAGCTGAAACGAACGCAGCCAAGAGCGAGCGTCTGTGACTTACGGTTCAAAAGTTATTCACATAAACATGGTTCTGAACTTTGCTGCCAGCCGCGAAAGCGAAAATAACCAAGATCGAGCGTCTAGGATTTACTTGTGAATAGCTCGCCTGGGAAACTTTCAGATAAGTCAAAGACAGTGCTTCTATACTAATTGCCAGGCGCTGAGACGAATGCCGCCAAGATCAAGCGTCTAAGACTTACGGTTCAAGAATTAGCCTCAGAAACAGTGGGAAACAGTGCTTCTATACTAATTGCCAGGCGCTGAGACGAATGCCGCCAAGATCGAGCGTCTATGACTTACGGTTCAAGAATTAGCCTCAGAAACAGTGGTTTTGAACATGCTGCCAATAGCTCGCCTGGGAAACATCCAGAGAAGTCCAAGATAGTGTTTTTTTAGACTGGCTGCCACGAGCTGAAACGAATGCAGCCAAGAGCGAGCGTCTGTGACTAACGGTTCAAGAGTTATTCACAGAAACATGGTTCTGAACTTTGCTGCCAGCCGCGAAAGCGAAAGTAACCAAGATCGAGCGTCTAGGATTTACTTGTGAATAGCTCGCCTGGGAAACATCCAGAGAAGTCAAAGACAGTGCTTCTATACTAATTGCCAGGCGCTGAGACGAATGCCGCCAAGATCAAGCGTCTAAGACTTACGGTTCAAGAATTAGCCTCAGAAACAGTGGTTCTGAGCATGCTGCCAATAGCTCGCCTGGGAAACATCCAGAGAAGTCCAAGATAGTGTTTTTTTTAGACTGGCTGCCACGAGCTGAAACGAACGCAGCCAAGAGCGAGCGTCTGTGACTTACGGTTCAAAAGTTATTCACATAAACATGGTTCTGAACTTTGCTGCCAGCCGCGAAAGCGAAAATAACCAAGATCGAGCGTCTAGGATTTACTTGTGAATAGCTCGCCTGGGAAACTTTCAGATAAGTCAAAGACAGTGCTTCTATACTAATTGCCAGGCGCTGAGACGAATGCCGCCAAGATCAAGCGTCTAAGACTTACGGTTCAAGAATTAGCCTCAGAAACAGTGGGAAACAGTGCTTCTATACTAATTGCCAGGCGCTGAGACGAATGCCGCCAAGATCGAGCGTCTATGACTTACGGTTCAAGAATTAGCCTCAGAAACAGTGGTTTTGAACATGCTGCCAATAGCTCGCCTGGGAAACATCCAGAGAAGTCCAAGATAGTGTTTTTTTAGACTGGCTGCCACGAGCTGAAACGAATGCAGCCAAGAGCGAGCGTCTGTGACTTACGGTTCAAGAGTTATTCACAGAAACATGGTTCTGTACTTTGCTGCCAGCCGCGAAAGCGAAAGTAACCAAGATCGAGCGTCTAGGATTTACTTGTGAATAGCTCGCCTGGGAAACTTTCAGATAAGTCAAAGACAGTGCTTCTATGCTAATTGCCAGGCGCTGAGACGAATGCCGCCAAGATCAAGCGTCTAAGACTTACGGTTCAAGAATTAGCCTCAGAAACAGTGGGAAACAGTGCTTCTATACTAATTGCCAGGCGCTGAGACGAATGCCGCCAAGATCGAGCGTCTATGACTTACGGTTCAAGAATTAGCCTCAGAAACAGTGGTTTTGAACCGGCTGCCAATAGCTCGCCTGGGAAACATCCAGAGAAGTCCAAGATAGTGTTTTTTTAGACTGGCTGCCACGAGCTGAAACGAATGCAGCCAAGAGCGAGCGTCTGTGACTTACGGTTCAAGAGTTATTCACAGAAACATGGTTCTGAACTTTGCTGCCAGCCGCGAAAGCGAAAGTAACCAAGATCGAGCGTCTAGGATTTACTTGTCAATAGCTCGCATGGGAAACATCCAGAGAAGTCAAAGACAGTGCTTCTATACTAATTGCCAGGCGCTGAGACGAATGCCGCCAAGATCGAGCGTCTATGACTTACGGTTCAATAATTAGCCTCAGAAACAGTGGGAAACAGTGCTTCTATACTAATTGCCAGGCGCTGAGACGAATGCCGCCAAGATCGAGCGTCTATGACTTACGGTTCAAGAATTAGCCTCAGAAACAGTGGTTCTGAACATGCTGCCAATAGCTCGCCTGGGAAACATCCAGAGAAGTCCAAGATAGTGTTTTTTTTTAGACTGGCTGCCACGAGCTGAAACGAATGCAGCCAAGAGCGAGCGTCTGTGACTTACGGTTCAAGAGTTATTCACAGAAACATGGTTCTGAACTTTGTTGCCAGCCGCGAAAGCGAAAGTAACCAAGATCGAGCGTCTAGGATTTACTTGTGAATAGCTCGCCTGGGAAACATCCAGAGAAGTCAAAGACAGTGCTTCTATACTAATTGCCAGGCGCTGAGACGAATGCCGCCAAGATCAAGCGTCTAAGACTTACGGTTCAAGAATTAGCCTCAGAAACAGTGGGAAACAGTGCTTCTATACTAATTGCCAGGCGCTGAGACGAATGCCGCCAAGATCGAGCGTCTATGACTTACGGTTCAATAATTAGCCTCAGAAACAGTGGTTCTGAACATGCTGCCAATAGCTCGCCTGGGAAACATCCAGAGAAGTCCAAGATAGTGTTTTTTTTAGACTGGCTGCCACGAGCTGAAACGAATGCAGCCAAGAGCGAGCGTCTGTGACTTACGGTTCAAAAGTTATTCACATAAACATGGTTCTGAACTTTGCTGCCAGCCGCGAAAGCGAAAATAACCAAGATCGAGCGTCTAGGATTTACTTGTGAATAGCTCGCCTGGGAAACTTTCAGATAAGTCAAAGACAGTGCTTCTATGCTAATTGCCAGGCGCTGAGACGAATGCCGCCAAGATCAAGCGTCTAAGACTTACGGTTCAAGAATTAGCCTCAGAAACAGTGGGAAACAGTGCTTCTATACTAATTGCCAGACGCTGAGACGAATGCCGCCAAGATCGAGCGTCTATGACTTACGGTTCAAGAATTAGCCTCAGAAACAGTGGTTTTGAACCGGCTGCCAAAAGCTCGCCTGGGAAACATCCAGAGAAGTCCAAGATAGTGTTTTTTTAGACTGGCTGCCACGAGCTGAAACGAATGCAGCCAAGAGCGAGCGTCTGTGACTTACGGTTCAAGAGTTATTCACAGAAACATGGTTCTGAACTTTGCTGCCAGCCGCGAAAGCGAAAGTAACCAAGATCGAGCGTCTAGGATTTACTTGTCAATAGCTCGCATGGGAAACATCCAGAGAAGTCAAAGACAGTGCTTCTATACTAATTGCCAGGCGCTGAGACGAATGCCGCCAAGATCGAGCGTCTATGACTTACGGTTCAATAATTAGCCTCAGAAACAGTGGGAAACAGTGCTTCTATACTAATTGACAGGCGCTGAGACGAATGCCGCCAAGATCGAGCGTCTATGACTTACGGTTCAAGAATTAGCCTCAGAAACAGTGGTTCTGAACATGCTGCCAATAGCTCGCCTGGGAAACATCCAGAGAAGTCCAAGATAGTGTTTTTTTAGACTGGCTGCCACGAGCTGAAACGAATGCAGCCAAGAGCGAGCGTCTGTGACTTACGGTTCAAGAGTTATTCACAGAAACATGGTTCTGAACTTTGTTGCCAGCCGCGAAAGCGAAAGTAACCAAGATCGAGCGTCTAGGATTTACTTGTGAATTGCTCGCCTGGGAAACATCCAGAGAAGTCAAAGACAGTGCTTCTATACTAATTGCCAGGCGCTGAGACGAATGCCGCCAAGATCAAGTGTCTAAGACTTACGGTTCAAGAATTAGCCTCAGAAACAGTGGGAAACAGTGCTTCTATACTAATTGCCAGGCGCTGAGACGAATGCCGCCAAGATCGAGCGTCTATGACTTACGGTTCAAGAATTAGCCTCAGAAACAGTGGTTTTGAACATGCTGCCAATAGCTCGCCTGGGAAACATCCAGAGAAGTCCAAGATAGTGTTTTTTAGACTGGCTGCCACGAGCTGAAACGAATGCAGCCAAGAGCGAGCGTCTGTGACTTACGGTTCAAGAGTTATTCACAGAAACATGGTTCGGAACTTTGCTGCCAGCCTTGAAAGCGAAAATAACCAAGATCGAGCGTCTAGGATTTACTTGTCAATAGCTCGCCTGGGAAACATCCAGAGAAGTCAAAGACAGTGCTTCTATACTAATTGCCAGGCGCTGAGACGAATGCCGCCAAGATCGAGCGTCTATGACTTACGGTTCAAGAATTAGCCTCAGAAACAGTGGTTCTGAACATGCTGCCAATAGCTCGCCTGGGAAACATCCAGAGAAGTCCAAGATAGTGTTTTTTTTAGACTGGCTGCCACGAGCTGAAACGAATGCAGCCAAGAGCGAGCGTCTGTGACTTACGGTTCAAAAGTTATTCTCATAAACATGGTTCTGAACTTTGCTGCCAGCCGCGAAAGCGAAAACAACCAAGATCGAGCGTCTAGGATTTACTTGTGAATAGCTCGCCTGGAAAACATCCAGAGAAGTCGAAGACAGTGCAGCTACACTAATTGCCAGGCGCTGAGACGAATGCCGCCAAGATCAAGCGTCTAAGACTTACGGTTCAAGAATTAGCCTCAGAAACAGTGGGAAACAGTGCTTCTATACTAATTGCCAGGCGCTGAGACGAATGCCGCCAAGATCGAGCGTCTATGACTTACGGTTCAAGAATTAGCCTCAGAAACAGTGGTTCTGAACATGCCTGCCAATAGCTCGCCTGGGAAACATCCAGAGAAGTCCAAGATAGTGTTTTTTTAGACTGGCTGCCACGAGCTGAAACGAATGCAGCCAAGAGCGAGCGTCTGTGACTTACGGTTCAAGAGTTATTCACAGAAACATGGTTCTAAACTTTGCTGCCAGCCGCGAAAGCGAAAGTAACCAAGATCGAGCGTCTAGGATTTACTTGTGAATAGCTCGCCTGGGAAACTTTCAGATAAGTCAAAGACAGTGCCTCTATGCTAATTGCCAGGCGCTGAGACGAATGCCGCCAAGATCAAGCGTCTAAGACTTACGGTTCAAGAATTAGCCTCAGAAACAGTGGGAAACAGTGCTTCTATACTAATTGCCAGGCGCTGAGACGAATGCCGCCAAGATCGAGCGTCTATGACTTACGGTTCAATAATTAGCCTCAGAAACAGTGGTTCTGAACATGCTGCCAATAGCTCGCCTGGGAAACATCCAGAGAAGTCCAAGATAGTGTTTTTTTAGACTGGCTGCCACGAGCTGAAACGAATGCAGCCAAGAGCGAGCGTCTGTGACTTACGGTTCAAAAGTTATTCACATAAACATGGTTCTGAACTTTGCTGCCAGCCGCGAAAGCGAAAATAACCAAGATCGAGCGTCTAGGATTTACTTGTGAATAGCTCGCCTGGGAAACTTTCAGATAAGTCAAAGACAGTGCTTCTATGCTAATTGCCAGGCGCTGAGACGAATGCCGCCAAGATCAAGCGTCTAAGACTTACGGTTCAAGAATTAGCCTCAGAAACAGTGGGAAACAGTGCTTCTATACTAATTGCCAGACGCTGAGACGAATGCCGCCAAGATCGAGCGTCTATGACTTACGGTTCAAGAATTAGCCTCAGAAACAGTGGTTTTGAACCGGCTGCCAAAAGCTCGCCTGGGAAACATCCAGAGAAGTCCAAGATAGTGTTTTTTTAGACTGGCTGCCACGAGCTGAAACGAATGCAGCCAAGAGCGAGCGTCTGTGACTTACGGTTCAAGAGTTATTCACAGAAACATGGTTCTGAACTTTGCTGCCAGCCGCGAAAGCGAAAGTAACCAAGATCGAGCGTCTAGGATTTACTTGTCAATAGCTCGCATGGGAAACATCCAGAGAAGTCAAAGACAGTGCTTCTATACTAATTGCCAGGCGCTGAGACGAATGCCGCCAAGATCGAGCGTCTATGACTTACGGTTCAATAATTAGCCTCAGAAACAGTGGGAAACAGTGCTTCTATACTAATTGACAGGCGCTGAGACGAATGCCGCCAAGATCGAGCGTCTATGACTTACGGTTCAAGAATTAGCCTCAGAAACAGTGGTTCTGAACATGCTGCCAATAGCTCGCCTGGGAAACATCCAGAGAAGTCCAAGATAGTGTTTTTTTAGACTGGCTGCCACGAGCTGAAACGAATGCAGCCAAGAGCGAGCGTCTGTGACTTACGGTTCAAGAGTTATTCACAGAAACATGGTTCTGAACTTTGTTGCCAGCCGCGAAAGCGAAAGTAACCAAGATCGAGCGTCTAGGATTTACTTGTGAATTGCTCGCCTGGGAAACATCCAGAGAAGTCAAAGACAGTGCTTCTATACTAATTGCCAGGCGCTGAGACGAATGCCGCCAAGATCAAGTGTCTAAGACTTACGGTTCAAGAATTAGCCTCAGAAACAGTGGGAAACAGTGCTTCTATACTAATTGCCAGGCGCTGAGACGAATGCCGCCAAGATCGAGCGTCTATGACTTACGGTTCAAGAATTAGCCTCAGAAACAGTGGTTTTGAACATGCTGCCAATAGCTCGCCTGGGAAACATCCAGAGAAGTCCAAGATAGTGTTTTTTAGACTGGCTGCCACGAGCTGAAACGAATGCAGCCAAGAGCGAGCGTCTGTGACTTACGGTTCAAGAGTTATTCACAGAAACATGGTTCGGAACTTTGCTGCCAGCCTTGAAAGCGAAAATAACCAAGATCGAGCGTCTAGGATTTACTTGTCAATAGCTCGCCTGGGAAACATCCAGAGAAGTCAAAGACAGTGCTTCTATACTAATTGCCAGGCGCTGAGACGAATGCCGCCAAGATCGAGCGTCTATGACTTACGGTTCAAGAATTAGCCTCAGAAACAGTGGTTCTGAACATGCTGCCAATAGCTCGCCTGGGAAACATCCAGAGAAGTCCAAGATAGTGTTTTTTTTAGACTGGCTGCCACGAGCTGAAACGAATGCAGCCAAGAGCGAGCGTCTGTGACTTACGGTTCAAAAGTTATTCTCATAAACATGGTTCTGAACTTTGCTGCCAGCCGCGAAAGCGAAAGCAACCAAGATCGAGCGTCTAGGATTTACTTGTGAATAGCTCGCCTGGAAAACATCCAGAGAAGTCGAAGACAGTGCAGCTACACTAATTGCCAGGCGCTGAGACGAATGCCGCCAAGATCAAGCGTCTAAGACTTACGGTTCAAGAATTAGCCTCAGAAACAGTGGGAAACAGTGCTTCTATACTAATTGCCAGGCGCTGAGACGAATGGCCGCCAAGATCGAGCGTCTATGACTTACGGTTCAAGAATTAGCCTCAGAAACAGTGGTTCTGAACATGCTGCCAATAGCTCGCCTGGGAAACATCCAGAGAAGTCCAAGATAGTGTTTTTTAGACTGGCTGCCACGAGCTGAAACGAATGCAGCCAAGAGCGAGCGTCTGTGACTTACGGTTCAAGAGTTATTCACAGAAACATGGTTCTAAACTTTGCTGCCAGCCGCGAAAGCGAAAGTAACCAAGATCGAGCGTCTAGGATTTACTTGTGAATAGCTCGCCTGGGAAACTTTCAGATAAGTCAAAGACAGTGCCTCTATGCTAATTGCCAGGCGCTGAGACGAATGCCGCCAAGATCAAGCGTCTAAGACTTACGGTTCAAGAATTAGCCTCAGAAACAGTGGGAAACAGTGCTTCTATACTAATTGCCAGGCGCTGAGACGAATGCCGCCAAGATCGAGCGTCTATGACTTACGGTTCAAGAATTAGCCTCAGAAACAGTGGTTTTGAACATGCTGCCAATAGCTCGCCTGGGAAACATCCAGAGAAGTCCAAGATAGTGTTTTTTTAGACTGGCTGCCACGAGCTGAAACGAATGCAGCCAAGAGCGAGCGTCTGTGACTTACGGTTCAAGAGTTATTCACAGAAACATGGTTCTGAACTTTGCTGCCAGCCGCGAAAGCGAAAGTAACCAAGATCGAGCGTCTAGGATTTACTTGTCAATAGCTCGCATGGGAAACATCCAGAGAAGTCAAAGACAATGCTTCTATACTAATTGCCAGGCGCTGAGACGAATGCCGCCAAGATCGAGCGTCTATGACTTACGGTTCAATAATTAGCCTCAGAAACAGTGGGAAACAGTGCTTCTATACTAATTGCCAGGCGCTGAGACGAATGCCGCCAAGATCGAGCGTCTATGACTTACGGTTCAAGAATTAGCCTCAGAAACAGTGGTTCTGAACATGCTGCCAATAGCTCGCCTGGGAAACATCCAGAGAAGTCCAAGATAGTGTTTTTTTTTAGACTGGCTGCCACGAGCTGAAACGAATGCAGCCAAGAGCGAGCGTCTGTGACTTACGGTTCAAGAGTTATTCACAGAAACATGGTTCTGAACTTTGTTGCCAGCCGCGAAAGCGAAAGTAACCAAGATCGAGCGTCTAGGATTTACTTGTGAATAGCTCGCCTGGGAAACATCCAGAGAAGTCAAAGACAGTGCTTCTATACTAATTGCCAGGCGCTGAGACGAATGCCGCCAAGATCAAGCGTCTAAGACTTACGGTTCAAGAATTAGCCTCAGAAACAGTGGGAAACAGTGCTTCTATACTAATTGCCAGGCGCTGAGACGAATGCCGCCAAGATCGAGCGTCTATGACTTACGGTTCAAGAATTAGCCTCAGAAACAGTGGTTTTGAACATGCTGCCAATAGCTCGCCTGGGAAACATCCAGAGAAGTCCAAGATAGTGTTTTTTTAGACTGGCTGCCACGAGCTGAAACGAATGCAGCCAAGAGCGAGCGTCTGTGACTTACGGTTCAAGAGTTATTCACAGAAACATGGTTCTGAACTTTGCTGCCAGCCGCGAAAGCGAAAGTAACCAAGATCGAGCGTCTAGGATTTACTTGTCAATAGCTCGCATGGGAAACATCCAGAGAAGTCAAAGACAATGCTTCTATACTAATTGCCAGGCGCTGAGACGAATGCCGCCAAGATCGAGCGTCTATGACTTACGGTTCAATAATTAGCCTCAGAAACAGTGGGAAACAGTGCTTCTATACTAATTGCCAGGCGCTGAGACGAATGCCGCCAAGATCGAGCGTCTATGACTTACGGTTCAAGAATTAGCCTCAGAAACAGTGGTTCTGAACATGCTGCCAATAGCTCGCCTGGGAAACATCCAGAGAAGTCCAAGATAGTGTTTTTTTTAGACTGGCTGCCACGAGCTGAAACGAATGCAGCCAAGAGCGAGCGTCTGTGACTTACGGTTCAAGAGTTATTCACAGAAACATGGTTCTGAACTTTGTTGCCAGCCGCGAAAGCGAAAGTAACCAAGATCGAGCGTCTAGGATTTACTTGTGAATAGCTCGCTGGGAAACATCCAGAGAAGTCAAAGACAGTGCTTCTATACTAATTGCCAGGCGCTGAGACGAATGCCGCCAAGATCAAGCGTCTACGACTTACGGTTCAAGAATTAGCCTCAGAAACAGTGGGAAACAGTGCTTCTATACTAATTGCCAGGCGCTGAGACGAATGCCGCCAAGATCGAGCGTCTATGACTTACGGTTCAATAATTAGCCTCAGAAACAGTGGTTCTGAACATGCTGCCAATAGCTCGCCTGGGAAACATCCAGAGAAGTCCAAGATAGTGTTTTTTTTAAGACTGGCTGCCACGAGCTGAAACGAATGCAGCCAAGAGCGAGCGTCTGTGACTTACGGTTCAAAAGTTATTCACATAAACATGGTTCTGAACTTTGCTGCCAGCCGCGAAAGCGAAAATAACCAAGATCGAGCGTCTAGGATTTACTTGTGAATAGCTCGCCTGGGAAACTTTCAGATAAGTCAAAGACAGTGCTTCTATGCTAATTGCCAGGCGCTGAGACGAATGCCGCCAAGATCAAGCGTCTAAGACTTACGGTTCAAGAATTAGCCTCAGAAACAGTGGGAAACAGTGCTTCTATACTAATTGCCAGACGCTGAGACGAATGCCGCCAAGATCGAGCGTCTATGACTTACGGTTCAAGAATTAGCCTCAGAAACAGTGGTTTTGAACCGGCTGCCAAAAGCTCGCCTGGGAAACATCCAGAGAAGTCCAAGATAGTGTTTTTTTAGACTGGCTGCCACGAGCTGAAACGAATGCAGCCAAGAGCGAGCGTCTGTGACTTACGGTTCAAGAGTTATTCACAGAAACATGGTTCTGAACTTTGCTGCCAGCCGCGAAAGCGAAAGTAACCAAGATCGAGCGTCTAGGATTTACTTGTCAATAGCTCGCATGGGAAACATCCAGAGAAGTCAAAGACAGTGCTTCTATACTAATTGCCAGGCGCTGAGACGAATGCCGCCAAGATCGAGCGTCTATGACTTACGGTTCAATAATTAGCCTCAGAAACAGTGGGAAACAGTGCTTCTATACTAATTGCCAGGCGCTGAGACGAATGCCGCCAAGATCGAGCGTCTATGACTTACGGTTCAATAATTAGCCTCAGAAACAGTGGTTCTGAACATGCTGCCAATAGCTCGCCTGGGAAACATCCAGAGAAGTCCAAGATAGTGTTTTTTTTAGACTGGCTGCCACGAGCTGAAACGAACGCAGCCAAGAGCGAGCGTCTGTGACTTACGGTTCAAAAGTTATTCACATAAACATGGTTCTGAACTTTGCTGCCAGCCGCGAAAGCGAAAATGATACACTATTATGGGGAGTACATGGTTATGGGGTCACATGGTAATATTTCTGGTGTATACACTATTATGGGGGTGTACATTGTTATGGGGTCACATGGTAATATTTCTGGTGTATACACTATTATGGGGGAGTACATTGTTATGGGGTCACATGGTAATATTTCTGGTGTATACACTATTATGGGGTGTACATTGTTATGGGGTCACATGGTAATATTTCTGGTTGTATACGCTATTATGGGGTGTACATTGTTATGGGGTCACATGGTAATATTTCTGGTGTATACACTATTATGGGGGAGTACATGGTTATGGGGTCACATGGTAATATTTCTGGTGTATACACTATTATGGGGTGTAACATTGTTATGGGGTCACATGGTAATATTTCTGGTGTATACACTATTATGGGGTGTACATTGTTATGGGGTCACATGGTAATATTTCTGGTGTATACACTATTATGGGGTGTACATTGTTATGGGGTCACATGGTAATATTTCTGGTGTATACACTATTATGGGGGAGTACATTGTTATGGGGTCACATGGTAATATTTCTGGTGTATACACTATTATGGGGGTACATTGTTATGGGGTCACATGGTAATATTTCTGGTGGATACACTATTATGGGGTGTACATTGTTATGGGGTCACATGGTAATATATCTGGTGTATACACTATTATGGGGAGTACATTGTTATGGGGTCACATGGTAATATTTCTGGTGTATACACTATTATGGGGGAGTACATTGTTATGGGGTCACATGGTAATATTTCTGGTGTATACACTATTATGGGGGAGTACATTGTTATGGGGTCACATGGTAATATTTCTGGTGGATACACTATTATGGGGGAGTACATTGTTATGGGTCACATGGTAATATTTCTGGTGTATACACTATTATGGGGGTGTACATTGTTATGGGGTCACATGGTAATATTTCTGGTGTATACACTGTTATGGGGGTGTACATTGTTATGGGGTCACATGGTAATATTTCTGGTGGATACACTATTATGGGGGAGTACATGGTTATGGGGTCACATGGTAATATTTCTGGTGTATACACTATTATGGGGGAGTACATTGTTATGGGGTCACATGGTAATATTTCTGGTGTATACACTATTATGGGGGTGTACATGGTTATGAGGTCACATGGTAATATTTCTGGTGGATACACTATTATGGGGGTGTACATTGTTATGGGGTCACATGGTAATATTTCTGGTGTATACACTATTATGGGGGTGTACATTGTTATGGGGTCACATGGTAATATTTCTGGTGTATACACTATTATGGGGGTGTACATTGTTATGGGATCACATGGTAATATTTCTGGTGTATACACTATTATGGGGTGTACATTGTTATGGGTCACATGGTAATATATCTGGTGTATACACTATTATGGGGGTGTACATTGTTATGGGGTCACATGGTAATATTTCTGGTGTATACACTGTTATGGGGGTGTACATTGTTATGGGGTCACATGGTAATATTTCTGGTGGATACACTATTATGGGGGTACATTGTTATGGGGTCACATGGTAATATTTCT
Organism: Rhinoderma darwinii; assembly: GCF_050947455.1. Lineage (NCBI taxonomy): Eukaryota > Metazoa > Chordata > Amphibia > Anura > Rhinodermatidae > Rhinoderma > Rhinoderma darwinii. Next base: position 52,430 of record NW_027462639.1, read on the forward strand.
TGTGTATACACTATTATGGGGGAGTACATTGTTATGGGGTCACATGGTAATATATCTGGTGTATACACTATTATGGGGAGTACATTGTTATGGGGTCACATGGTAATATTTCTGGTGTATACACTATTATGGGGGTGTACATTGTTATGGGGTCACATGGTAATATTTCTGGTGGATACACTATTATGGGGTGTACATTGTTATGGGGTCACATGGTAATATTTCTGGTGGATACACTGTTATGGGGGAGTACATTGTTATGGGGTCACATGGTAATATTTCTGGTGGATACACTATTATGGGGTGTACATTGTTATGGGGTCACATGGTAATATTTCTGGTGGATACACTATTATGGGGGTGTACATTGTTATGGGGTCACATGGTAATATTTCTGGTGTATACACTGTTATGGGGGTGTACATTGTTATGGGGTCACATGGTAATATTTCTGGTGTATACACTATTATGGGGGAGTACATTGTTATGGGGTCACATGGTAATATTTCTGGTGTATACACTATTATGGGGTGTACATTGTTATGGGGTCACATGGTAATATTTCTGGTGTATACACTATTATGGGGGTGTACATGGTTATGGGGTCACATGGTAATATTTCTGGTGTATACACTATTATGGGGGTGTACATTGTTATGGGGTCACATGGTAATATTTCTGGTGTATACACTATTATGGGGGAGTACATTGTTATGGGGTCACATGGTAATATTTCTGGT
>NW_027462640.1:0-53053 GCF_050947455.1 Rhinoderma darwinii
CTCTTGCATTGATTCTGCAGCATAAGCCGTCACGGGGAGAGGAAGTATGGGGGCAGCTTTGGCCGCAATGTCCGCTCTGCGATTTCCTTCGGCTTCCTTGGTCCTTTCTTTTGTATGTGCCTGTACTTTAATGATAGCTACCTGCTTAGGTAGATCCAGGGCTCGAAAGAGATGAGCAACTAATCCTGCATTTTTAATAGGTTTACCTGAGGAAGCAACAAAGTTTCTGCTGTGCCATATTGGTCCATAGTCATGAGCTATGCCAAATGTGTACCTGGAGTCTGTATAAACATTTGCAATTTTATTTTCAGCCATGATACACGCCTCAGTGAGTGCTGTTAGTTCAGCCTCTTGTGCAGACATGCCAGCCGGCAATGCTCCACACTTGACCTCCCTTTGTGAGTCTACTATGGCATATCCTGTATATGGCTTTCCTTCCTGATAATAGCGGGAGTCATCTACATAGAAGTCTGCATCTGGAATAGGTGTCTCAGTAACATTTTCCAACACCTTAGTTTCAATTTTCATTAGCTCAAAACAGTCATGATCCTGTGAGATATCTTGTTCTGCTCTCACTTCCGGAAGCAGAGTAGCTGGGTTTAGTGTAATGCATCTTTTAATGGTTAAGTTAGGAGGAGTTAACAAAGCTACTTCATATTTAGTGAGTCTAGCCATTGACAAATGCTTAGTTTTTACCTGTGACAATTCTTGAACTGAATGTGGAACCTGTACTACAAGAGCATGATCTAATACTATGTCAGTGACTTTTTCCTTTAACACGGCACAAGCTACCACTGCTCGGATACGAGATGGAGTCCCCGTGCTACTACATCTAGTTGGGTTGAATAATAAGCCAGAGGACGATGCTTTCCCCCATGGCTTTGAGTCAAAACTCCCTTGGCATGTCCGTCAGCCTCGTGACAAAATATGTTAGAATGCAAATCATAGTTGGGAATTCCCAGGGCTGGGGCGGACACTATAGCTGACGTGAGAGCATTAAACCCTTTCTTTGCCTCCAGTGTGAGGCAAAAAGGTGATCCTTTATTGCAAACTGCTACAACATCAAACAGCGGTTGCATTAAAGGGAATGTGTCGCTAGAAAATTATGACTTTTTTTTAGTTATTATATACATGATTAGACATTGTTCCAATTTTTTTAATTTTTTCACAAGTCAGGAAATATTATAAATTATATTCTAATTTATAACATTTCCCTGTGCTGGTCACTAGAGGGAGCAATTCCCAAAATTGCAGCATTGGCATGTGGTAAAGCAACCATATTGCTTTATGCTGCAAATTTGGTGTAAAGACACTCGCTCTAGTGAGCTCACAGAATCCCCCCTCCCTTATCCTGGCTAGTGCCAGAAGAAAGGAGGGGATTGAATGTTCAAACCTCCTACACTGTGTGCCGCCATTTTTTGAGCGAATACACATTGTAGTAGGCTTGCATACAGTGGTAATCACACACTAAACCACGAACATACACAAACATAACTTACCTGCTCCTGCCACCGCTGCCCCCTCCGGTCCGTCTGCTCCGTCTGCTCCCTCTGCTCCTAGTGCTTGCTTCAGAACACATGTCCGGAAGCCGCGACCGGAAGTAGTCTTCGTATTGTCCGTCCGCGGCTTCCGGCCCACAAGAAAATGGCGCCGGATGTCGCTCGGCCGAAGACCTTCCATTTGGACTGTATTGGAGCAGCGCATGCGCCGTTCCCTCACAGACGGCGTACACCATAGTGAATGGAACGGCTCCTGTTCGCATTCTCTATGGGGATGTATGTGCCGTATTCCATCTCTGTATGTGACATTAAGTGACACATACAGAGATAAAAGAAAAAATGGCAGCCCCCATAGTGAAGAAAAAGTTAGAAAAAAAAAAGTAAAACGCAAACACAAATAAATAAAATTTATTTTAATAAAACACTAAAAGCAAATTAATATAAAATACATTTTTTTCGTGACACCCTTCCTTTAAAGAAGAGGCAGATGGTATCCACTCTCTGCAGTAAGCTATAAGTCCCAGAAAAGTTCTCAATTCCATTACATTAGAAGGCTCTAGTGCCTGGGAAATAGCTTTTTTCCGTAAAGGGGTGATGTGCTTAGTTTGCAATGTCCTGAGAAAATCACCTTTGTTTTGGCTACTTGTAGCTTTTCTCTAGAAGCCTTACACCCCTCCCCTTGTAGGAATAGAAGTAGAGATAAAGTTTCTTTTAAGCAAATTTCCTTGTCTACTGTACATAAGAGTAAGTCATCCACATATTGTAGTAATTGTGTATCTTTATTTTCAGGCTGCCAGGAAAGTAGTACCAGTGCCATTGCTTCTGAAAACTCTGAAGGGGAAGTGGCGCCACTTTGTGGCAATCGGGTCCAACAATATGGTCTCCCTTCATGAGTGAATGCAAACAGAAGCTGGCTCTCCTTATCAACTGGCACTGAAAAGAAAGCATTTGCCAAGTCTATGACTGTGAAATACTTTGAACTAGGGGGAATTTGATTCAGCAAAGTGTGGGGGTTGCGATACAATAGGAGCATCAATAATCATCAATTTGTTAAGTTCCCTTAACATGAACCATCCAATATGCCTGTACCTTCCCTGCTTCTTGTTCTTTCTTTACTTGAAAAAGTGGCGTATTATCAGGGGATCGACATTCCCTTATAGTACTCATCTTTGGGTATTCTTCCAGTTGGGTGGTAATAGCAGCTTTCTGCTCTCTGCTCAGGGGATACTGTGTGATTGTAATTGGTAGAGTTCCTGGTTTCAACTTAATTTTAACTGGTGTTATAACATCAGTTATATCTGTAATGATTGGGGTAGGGAAACGGACAAGTGAGCCCTAATCTACCCGCCACTCTGTCCCTGCCTACTTGCAACGACCCGCCCTAGGCGACGGGGTACAACTGGGCGGCGGTCCCTACGCTCAGTAAGTGCACGAGACAAAACATACAAGGGAATATAAAGCAAAGGGAAAGGGGCAGTTGCCCACGGCAACACCGTGAGCAACAGAGTGGTGAACGAGCCAAGTCAAACCAGGAGAGCACGAGGTACCAAACGCAGAGCAGAAAAGTAGTCAGAAAGCCAGGGTCAGAATGGAGCAGGATCAAATTGTTAGGAGCTGTAGCTGGGCCAGGAAACCACATGGAAAGAATCACAAGCAAGGAGGAACAGGAAGGCAGGTATAAATAGACAGAGGGCGGGAGCTAGCTGAGTCTGGCCAGGCCGCGATAGGCTCTCCCACTCCTAAGCCTGCCAGCCTGAGTGGTGGAAGCTGGAGTCAGTCTCAGAGAGATAGACTCAGGTGAAGACTGATTACCTAAGGAAGTTAACCCCGAAGCTGTGCCTGGCAGATCCTTTACAATATCCCTTACCCATAAAGAGGAAGGTACATGAGACAACATTTGGTTCACCTCTTCATCACCTGGTTCTGTCTGATTTTCCAAGTTATCCAGATACATCATCATAGTCCTAAAAGTTTCTGGTAGTGGTCCGGTTACGGACACTCCTTTCCTTCCAAACCGTATAGTTGCATTTACGGCTGACAATGTATCGGCTCCTAACAGATTGACTGGGCAACTATCAGACACTAACAGCTGCGCACATACTTCTGTAGTATCTGCAAGACGTATCTTTAGGGGCTTGGTTTGCTTCATAACATATGGTTTTCCCCCTAACCCAGTCCCTGTTATTTCAGTATTTGTCACAAATTGTGAAGGGACATCCTTAATTTTAACAATAGTCCGGCTTGCCCCCGTATCTACTAAAAAAATGTATACGTTTCCCATGAGGTAGTGTCAATTTAACTGCAGTTTTAAGTCCTGGTTGTGGTGGGACCATTACAACGGGAGCACCTTGGGGTCTGCCTTCTTCCTAGTATGAATCATCATGCATCTGGGTAGTATCAACCATTTGCACATGCTTCTGTGCTCGAACTCTCTAGAAGGACAATCCCTTTTCATATGTCCCTTACCTCCACCCCCAAAACATAGTCCCTTCCTCCTATATTCTTCAGTATTAATTCTTCCAGTTCTTTGCTTAAATTCCATACCTCTAACTTCAGGCACAATATTTGCATTAGGAGGTGCTGTTATTGACATTATAATAGGCACAACAGCTTGTTTTTGCATTTTCTTCTGTTTCTTTTTATTATTTTGTTCCTCATTACTTCTGACTACTACAAGTGACTGCTCTACAGGAGTAAACATACATTCTGGACGTATCTTCAGTAACTCTATCCTGCGGTCTTCCCTCGACCCATTAATAAAACAAGTCCTTAGTATACGAGCATCCTTGCCAGAAGCAGTACGTACATCAAAATGCTGGTCTTCAAATATGCTTGTACAACGTGCATAATATTTATCCACTGACTACTCAACACCCTGGAAAGCCTCAGGCAATCCTGTAGACAGCTCATTTGCAAGGGTTTTTTGCTAATACCTGGAGTCCCTGAACAAATATTTGACCAGATTTCTTCGTTTTCTGCTCTTCCACTGATGGCACTCCCCCCCTCTATTTCTACTTTCTGTATCTTGTTGACTATTGGTGTGCCTGCAGATATGGTACACAGTGAAGCCAAATCACTTCAAGTGGCTTTATAGTTTTGACATATCCTTTCCACCCCTTTAAAGAAACCCATTGGGTTCTTATATAGATCTGGTAACTCCCTTGCCATTATCAACTGGTCACTCCTGCTCCATGGTTTATACCAGGTAGTGGTTTCTGTTTTAGGGTGCCCCCCTCCCTCTACAGGACCTACAGAAACCTGTGTTATAACTGGGAAAACCTCATGGTGAGGAGCAGTCGGAGGTTGCCTGCCTGTATTACATTTTGAGCTGTACTGTGAGGTGTCTGTTCTGCGAGTGTTTCCACACTCACATACCCATGTGTTAGATCTCAGTGCCCTTGTAATACCCATTGTTTCTACTCCCCTCTTTCCCTCATGTGCTTGCAATTCAGAATTTGCAACGCACCATGTATCCCGATCTTTGAAGAGGCGCATTCTTATTTCGGGTCCACGGACATTTACAATGGACAGTGGCGTGGAAATAGAATCCATTCCTGGACTAGGTAATAAGGAACACTGAGATTCTCCTCCTGATCTAATTTGTTTACACTGTGGACAAATATATATATATTGGGTTGATTACAAAGCCCACAGATGCCACATTCCCACCCAAGTGTCATATTGTTCAGCTCTGCAAGGTGAACGAATGGACGCCTAGATCACGTCCATCGGACCCACGGTTCTGTTTCAAATCCATGTCAAATCTGTTTTTAGATGGATCTGTGAAAAAAACACAGTGAAATATAGAGTTATGGAGGAGCTCTGGAGGCTCATTGCTGTTTGTAAAATGTTCAATAGGCTTGTAAAGGAGCCCAGGGGTCAGGTATAGGCTGTGGGATGTTTCATAGTGGTGTGCAAGAACCCTAAAGGAACCCAAACTCTAGGGATGATTATTTGTAACTATTTTCATGAAAATGGCAGGATTTTCGGCCTGCTGCGCGGGCTACTTTTGTTTGTGTGCACTGATTTTTTAGGGTGTAGGTAAGAGTGTCAAAGATTTACGAGTATATAAAATGTTATGGCTTTTGGACGATTAGTTTCTCAGATATTCTTTCTTTATTAGATATTGTTTCTTTATTGTAAATGAGCCTAAAATACAGCCGTCGTGACAACGTTTTTCTGGGCGAACCGCACAACACAGGGTCATGAGTTGTGGTAGACATACTCAGGACATGGTGATGCATGAACGTTCCAGGGGTCGGAACTTCACAATAAACAGTTACAGAAATATTTTGCAAAAACTGCTCAAATTTAGCTATAAATGAAGGAACTCCGCCATGTTTCGGGGGCAAGAGAGGGTTCCCCCTGTACAGCAAATGACCGAGTCAGGTATCTTATTATTCATCTGTGTAAGTCGAACGAATTGATGCCTAGGTCGATTCCATCACACCCGCGGTTCGTTGCTTGTTGTGAAATGCTCTGGGACATCATTGTGGAAAATGATTATTTATACCCATGAGGGTATGTGCACACGATGAGAGGCTTTTACGGCTGAAATGACAGACTGTTTTCAGGAGAAAACAGTTGCCTCGTTTCAGCCGTAAAAGCAGCTCCTCGTATTATGCGAGGCGTCTGTGACGCTCGTATATCTTGAGCTGCTCTTCATTGACTTCAATGAAGAACGGCTCATATTACGTTGCAAAGAAGTGCCCTGCACTTCTTTGCCGAGGCAGTGAATTTACGCGTCGTTGTTTGACCGCTGTCAAACGACGACGCGTAAATTACAGGTCATCTGCACAGTACGTCGACAAACCCATTCAAATGAATGGGCAGATGTTTGCCGACGTATTGGAGCCGTATTTTCAGGCGTAAAACGAGGCATAATACGCCTCATTTACGCCTGAAAATAGGTCGTGTGATCCCAGCCTTATAGTGAAAAAGGTATAATTTTTTTGTCCCGCTCCACGGGCTACATCTATCCTGCTGGCCTGAGTTTTTATATGGTAGGTCAGAGTGTCAAAGGCTAGATGCGTATAAAAAATAAGGGCTTTTGCACTACTATTGTTTATGATATTGTTTATTTATTAGAATTAAATCGTAAATTACCCACTCTGTGCATAAAACAGGAGCAGCTAAAGAGGCTTTTGGGGGCTAAGAATGCAACGCAGACCCTTGAAAGTTTTTTGGGTAGAACAGAGTATCAACTGCTACAGGTGTCAGAAGTTTGATGTGTTTGAGGCGATTCGCTTTTAAGACATTATTTTTTCATTAGAACTAAATTGTAAACGTGTGTAAAAATAGCCGTTGCTCACAAGGCTTTTGTGGGCCAAGCGCGCGTCACAGAACCTTGACATTTTTTAGGATAGGTCAGAGTGTCAAGGGCTACATGTGTAACAAATATTAGATATATTCAACTGCTAGTTTTTAACATATTTTTTAATAAAAATAAATTGAAGCCATGTGTAGAAACAGGCGTTGCTAACGAGGAGTTTCCTCGCTAACCACAAGACGTATCGTCACGAGTTTTGGCGTACATACTCAGGACATGGTGACGTATAATAGTTTAGCGGCTCGTAACTCCACATTGAGCGGTTACGGAAATAGTTTGGTAAAACTGTCAATATTAAGCTCTGAATAAGGGAATTCCGCCATGTTTATGGGGCAAAAGAAGAGTCCCCTTTAAGAAAAGACAACCGAGTCAGGTGTTGAACGAATGGATACGTAGCTAAGGTCCATCTGGCCACGGTTCAGTTTCTGACTCGGTCAAAGTTTTCGACTACGCGTTTCGAGCGTTTTTGTTGGGCGTAAACCGAGCATGCCACCGCTATGAAACTGTATATATTTTTGGGTGAGACCTTTAGTGGTAAACTTCCGGAGTCAGAAACTACGCTGGTCGCTTCCCCGAAGATTTCATTATTGACTTTGCACCACCGGTGGTGATGGCGAAAGTCACTAACTGACCGCGTCTGTCCATACAAAACTTTCGGTCCAAAAAGGTAAAGTAGACTCTAAAACACGCTCTAGCGCGCTCTGAATTTTTTCGCCACTTGAACCTTAGACCGCTCGTTAGAGGCTGTGATGCTTTTAACACTGCCCATCGGGACACTATGTTCTATTTATATAAATCCAGTTCAGGAGCTCCTGCCGCAGGGGTCAAAGTCCAGACAGCAGGGCTGACCGAAATTGAGTTTTTCAAGCTCTTTTTTTCGGACAGCATTGTGGACAAAATTGTTGAGCATACAAATCTCTGTGCTCAATAATTTATTGCTGTCAACCCCGGTAGTTTTTATGCCAGGCCATACAGGTGCGATGATCCCTTCCACCCAGGTCTCTGAATGCCCCATAGGCCCAACCGGCGTAGGAGAGGTTGGTCATAACGGGCCAACCGATGGAGGCTCCCATTCGTTTGTAGATCTCTGTATTTTTTTTTCCGTTTTTTTGAGTCAACTTTAGATTGGTTTTAACGTCATCTTTGTAGATGACAGGTTGATCTTTTGGCATCTACAGTGATGCCGGCTTCATTTTTTTTTTGCATCACCAGAGATGCTAGATCCTGTTTTGTGGATCACCACAGATGCGTTCATGGCCCAGATGGCACTTTACACAAACTGTGTGGTTAAAAATACTGATGCATTACTGATGTGGCACACTCACAGCAGTGTTCTGAGCCTTCACATGAAATTTGGGGGGCACTCACATTTTGGGGTTACCGCCCTAAAATGTCAAAATTGCACTCTGGGTGCTATGTAAGCACTATGGCTTTACAGTGAGGGGGTAGAGAAAGTATATTGATGTTTTATGGTTACAGGATGAAAGTTCTGAAGCACTGAAACCAGCAGTTCTATCATTAACTGCCAGGTTCACTCATGGATCTCAGGCGATTGACATAGAGCTCACAGTAAAATAGCACATAAAGGTACTTACTGGTGAGGTACTCACAGCAGTGTTCTGAGTCTTTAAAACAGATGTAGCCCGCGGAGCGGGCCAAAAAATTATGCCTTTTTCACTATAATGGGTATAAATAATTATTTTCCACAATGATGTCCCAGAGCATTTCATAATAAGCAACGAACCGCGGGTCTGATGGAATCGACTTAGGCATCCATTCGTTCGACTTACACAGACAAATAATAAGATACCTGACTCGGTCATTTGTAAATGGGGAACCCTCTCTTGCCCCCGAAACATGGCGCAGTTCCTTCATTTATAGCTAAATTTGAGCAGTTTTAGCAAAATATTTTTGTAATGATTGCTGGATATGTACATATTCTCCTATGTCTGCAAGGTCTATGCCATACTTTGCTACTCCCGTCTCAGAACAGGCTAACTGTTGTGTATCAAACATATATACATCCCAGCTTGAGGCTAATTGTCCCATACAGGTTGAAGGCCAGTAATTTTATTCACAACGGAGTATGTTCACTTAAGACATCGATTTGTCTACAGTGTCAAGTGAGGGGTCATTGTCACTGTTAATTCAACATCTAAGATTGCCATTTTTTAACCATTTATCAATAAAGTATGTATTATTTTTTCAATTCAATACGATCACACTACTTTCCCTCTATCCCTTCTCCCCCTTTTTCATATATACTATTCAATTGGTGGTGTACACCTAGTGTGATTTCATTACACTAATAATTTGTAAAATTATAAGAGGGTAACACCTTTACGCATTCCTCTATCGTTGGTAGTCCAGTCACTTCTTTACTTAGAACTACTCAAAATGGCCAACGTATGGAAGCCTTAGCAGATGTATTCGATAATATTACTGACTATCTTTTTGATCTTATAAGTGTTACGTAACAATTAATAGTAGTTACTAATCAACACACTATGGCATTGGATTATCTAACTGCATAACAAGGAGGACTTTGTCAAATAGTAGGACCAGCATCTTGTCACTATATCAATCCTACTGGAATGATGCAAGTTGCTTATGATATTAAACAGGCACAGGAGCTAAAGGAACGATATCGCAAAAGTAACGCTCAATCCGAATTGCATTTTCCGGGATGGTTATCTTGGCTGAACCAGCTCAATTGGTTTAAGGTTCTACTTGTTGTATTTAGGAAAATATTAGAGTCAAACTGTAGCAGTACACACAAAAGACCTCCCCCTGAACGAGACGATAACCCAGTAATGATCATGATTACTCCTATCAAACCCAAATGCTTCATATGTGAAAAGGAATCACTTAATGACATCTAAGACTGCATTTATTGTGGAAACAAATTGATTTGACAAAGACAAGAATGAACAAATTACTGTCATAATATATATATATCATGTGTGTGTAACAATTTATATATATATATTTCTAACTAACTCTTCTAGCCCTCATATTTTCCTTTAAAATCTATATTAGCACTAGCAAAAGGGGAATGGTAACAGGAGAAATCCAAACTTAATGATCGTCTGGATGAATGTTGAACGTCTCACAATTTATGGAGATTAGTATCTCTATATCTTGTGTAGGTAGGGCGGACCTTTAAGATTTCTTGATAAGGCAGGGAGAGTAGTCACAGGTCTAGCCAAATGATAAAAAGAGGGGAGTAATGTTAAAATAATTGTAATTCTAAGAGTTAATCCGGACATTTTTTCCAGATGTTGTTTAAGGAAAGGAGGGAGGAAGGAGTTAGTCATCATTTCGCAAGAATTTTATGGATTGAATACACAGACTGGGGGAGTGAAGGGGAAGAGGAAGAAAACAGGTTTGTTCTGATAATTCTTAGAATTGTACTAAAGGTGAAGGATTGATTGTCTCCAAGTTATGTAATGTTACTGCATGTTAGCCAAAATACTGTCTTGTATTATTTATTGTCTTATGGTATTGCATGAATATAGAATGAGTATAAATAAACTATAGGGGCCGGGACTAGCTCAGACGTCTACAGTAATCAGATACACATCTGTTCTGTTTTTGTCTCCGGCCATATTGGTGTCGATCTATCTACCTTTTGGGAACTGCGTTATCACCAGTAACATAAAGTCCAATGTGTCACGAGAAAACAATCTCAGAATCGCTTGGATAGGTAAAAGCATTCCGAAGTTAATACCACATAAAGTGAAACATGACAGATTTGAAATATGAGGCTCTGTCAGGAAGGTCAAAAGTGGCCAAAGAGGGAAGGGGTTATTGTAGATAAATGTAAAGTTATGCATTTGGGTACCAACAATCTGAATGCATCATATGTCCCAGGGGGAACTACACTGGGGGAGTCACTTGTTGAGAAGGATCTGGGTATACCTGTAGAACATAAATGAAATAACAGCATGCAATGTCAATCAGCTGCTTCTAAGGCCAGCAAGATATTGTTGTGTATTAAAAGAGGCATGGACTCGCAGGACAGGGATGTAATATTACCACTTTACAAAGCATTAGTGAGGCCTCATCTAGAATATGCAGTTCAGTTCTGGGCTCCAGTTCATATAAAAAATGAAAAATACAAAGAAGAACAACGTCGCTAATTGTTACGTCCATGGCCGGGGGTCGCCGTTCTAACTCACCCCCTGACGATCCCGGCCATGGACACCTCTCTGCTCGGCATCCTCCTCCTCCTCCTGGCAGACACCCGCACTCTCTCCCGGGTCCTCGTGCTGTTTCCCTTAAAGGGCCAGTACGCGTCCAGCTGTCAAAAATCAATTATCAGCCCAAATGGCTGCTGGACTATAAAAAGGGGCTCTGCCCACTGGTTCCTTGCCTGAGCGTTATTGTATACCCTAGTCTGTCTTGCTAAATGTCTCCCAGTGTTTTCCAGTTCACAGTGTTACCCGTTCCTGCTGCCTGTACCCTGCATCCCGTACTATCGTTACCTGCTGTGAAAGCCAAGTCGTGTCTTCCCGCTGCATCCGCGGCGTCACCTGCTGTGAAAGCCAAGTCGTGTCTTCCCGCTGCATCCGCGGCGTCACCTGCTGTGAAAGCCAAGTCGTGTCTTCCCGCTGCATCCTCGGCGTCACCTGCTGTGAAAGCCAAGACGTGTCTTCCCGCTGCATCCTCGGCGTCACCTGCTGTGAAAGCCAAGTCGTGTCTTCCGCTGCATCTGCGGCGTCACCTTCTGTGAAAGCCAAGGCGTGTCTTCCCGCTGCATCCTCGGCGTCACCTGCTGTGAAAGCCAAGTCGTGTTCCTGCCACTGCCTACATTGCCTCAGGTACCCATTCAGAACTATAGACATTGTTTTATACCTTGTTGGCCAGCTGCTACCCCGCTACGGCCCAGTGGGTCCACACCCCGCGCCGTGACACTAATAAGGGGCATGGAGAATCTAAGTTATGAATTAGATTAAAAGAACTAAACCTGTTTAGCCTTGAAAAGAGACGACTAAGAGGGACATGATTAACTTGTACACATATATGAATGACACATACAAAAAATATGGTGAAATTCTGTTCTATATAAAACCCCCTCAAAAAACAAGGGGGCACTCCCTCCGTCTGGAGAAAAAAAGGTTCACTCTGCAGAGACGACAAGTCTTCTTTACTGTGAGAACTGTGAATCTATGGAATAGTCACCGCAGGAGCCGTCACAGCAGGGACAGGAGATGGCTTTAAGGCTGGATTCACACGGGCTCCTAGCATCATAGTTATGTACGACGCTAGGAGTCCCTGCCTCTCTGTGGAACTACTGTCCCATACTGAAAACATGATTACAGCACGGGACAGTTGTCCTGCAGCGAGGCAGGGACTCCTAGCATCGTACATAACTATGATTCTAGGAGCACGGCTCCCTGCATCGTGTTCAGTCCGGGACTTGCGGCCGGAATACGTTCCGTCCATTACGGACGTAAATATGCTCGTGTGAATCCAGCCTAAAAAATATCAGCTCCTATGTTCAATGTGTAGAATTTTTGTTTCATCCCTTCCATTTTCCCATCCTTTGGTTGAACTTGATGGACAGGTGTCTTTTTTCAACCGTACTAATTATGTAATAGGCTAAACAAGGTGAATGTGTTGATTGTACTCCTCCTATGTAGCGCCGTTTTGTTAATTTCTTTTTCCCCTATTACTTTTTTTTTATTTTTCCCATGGAACTGGATGAGAAGATTTCATCAGTTCCTCCAATCCTTTATGACTTCACGTTATCTTTGGACAATTCTCTTCACATGACTGGGCTGTAAATCTACAGGGTTTTACACTGTTTCGGAAAGACAGGGCAAATAGGAAAGGTGGTGGTGTATGTCTGTATGTGAGAAGTTATATGAAGGCGGTGGTGCTGTATGTGAGAAGTTATATGAAGGCGGTGCTGTATGTCTGTATGTGAGAAGCGATATGAAGGTGAGTGTAAATGAGACATTAGAGGGTGAAGACTGTGAGGAGGTTGAAACCTTGTGGGTGGAATTACAAAGGGAAGTAAATACTGAAAAAATTACTTTTGGTGTAATCTATAGACCACCCAATATAACTGAAGAGATAGAAGGTCAAACATATAAACAAATGGAGCGGGCTGCACAGGCGGGTACTGTTGTGATAATGGGAGATTTTAATTATCGGGATATTAATTGGTGTCATGGTTCGGCTTCAACTGCAAAGGGGAGACATTTCCTCAACCTGTTGCAGGAAAATTTTATGGGCCAGTTTGTGGAAGACCCGACTAGAGGTTAAGCTCTGTTGGATCTGGTCATTTCTAATAATGCAGAGCTTGTTGGGAATGTCAATGTTCGTGAAAACCTCGGTAACAGTGATCATAATATAGTTATATTTTACCTATACTGTAAAAAACAAACGCAGGCTGGGAGGGCAAAAACATTTAATTTTAAGAAAGCCAATTTCCCCAGGATGAGGGCGGCAATTCAGGATATAGACTGGGAAGAACTAATGTCAAATAATGGGACAAATGATAAATGGGAGATTTTCAAATCTACTTTGGGTAATTATAGTGCAAAATGTATTCCTACAGGTAACAAGTATAAACGACTAAAATTAAACCCCACATGGCTTACACCTTCTGTGAAAGGGGCAATACATGACAAAAAAAGGGCATTTAAAAAATACAAATCTGAGGGTACAGCTGTAGCCTCTGTAAAATATAAAGAGCTTAATAAAATCTGTAAAAATGTAATAAAATCAGCAAAAATACAAAATGAAAGGCAGGTGGCCAAGGATAGTAAAACAAATCCTAAAAAATTCTTCAAGCATATAAATGCAAAAAAGCCCAGGTCTGAACATATAGGACCCTTAGATAGTGGTAATGGGGAGTTGGTCACAGGGGATCAAGAGAAGGCAGGGTTACTAAATGGGTTCTTCCGCTCTGTATATACAACAGAAGGAGCAGCTGATGTAGCCGCTGCCGGTGCTGTTAATATATCAGTTGATATACTGAATTGGATGAATGTAGAGATGGTCCAAGCTAAATTAAATAAAATAAATGTACACAAGGCCCCGGGACCAGATGGGTTACACCCTAGAGTTCTTAAAGAGCTTAGTTCAGTTATTTCTGTCCCCCTCTTCATAATATTTAGAGAGTCTCTCATGAGTGGTATAGTGCCAAGGGACTGGCGCAGGGCAAATGTGGTGCCTATTTTCAAAAAGGGCTCTAGGTCTTTGCCGGGTAATTATAGACCAGTAAGCTTAACATCAATTGTGGGGAAAATGTTTGAGGGACTATTGAGGGACTATATACAGAATTATGTGACAATAAATAGTATTATAAGTGACAGCCAGCATGGTTTTACAAAGGACAGAAGCTGTCAAACCAACCTGATTTGTTTTTATGAAGAGGTAAGCAGAAGCCTAGACAGAGGGGCCGCTGTGGATATAGTGTTTTTGGACTTTGCAAAGGCATTTGACACTGTCCCCCATAGACGCCTAATGGGTAAATTAAGGACTATAGGTTTAGAAAGTATAGTTTGTAATTGGATTGAGAATTGGCTCAAGGACCGTATCCAGAGAGTTGTGGTCAATGATTCCTACTCTGAATGGTCCCCGGTAATAAGTGGTGTACCCCAGGTTTCAGTGCTGGGACCACTATTATTCAACTTATTTATTAATGATATAGAGGATGGGATTAATAGCACTATTTCTATTTTTGCAGATGACACCAAGCTATGTAATATAGTTCAGTCTATGGAAGATGTTTGTGAATTGCAGGCAGATTTAAACAAACTAAGTGTTTGGGCGTCCACTTGGCAAATGAAGTTTAATGTAGATAAATGTAAAGTTATGCATCTGGGTACGAAAAACCTGCAAGCATCATATGTCCTAGGGGGAGCTACACTGGGGGAGTCAATTGTTGAGAAGGATCTGGGTATACTTTTAAATCATAAACTAAATTTCAGCATGCAGTGTCAATCAGCTGCTTCAAAGGCCAGCAAAATATTGTCGTGTATCCAAAGAGGCATGGACTCGCGGGACAGGGATGTAATATTACCACTTTACAAAGCATTAGTGAGGCCTCATCTAGAATATGCAGTCCAGTTCTGGGCTCCAGTTCATAGAAAGGATGCCCTGGAGTTGGAAAAAATACAAAGAAGAGCAACGAAGCTAATAAGGGGCATGGAGAATCTAAGTTATGAGGAAAGATTAAAAGAACTAAACCTATTTAGCCTTGAGAAAAGACGACTAAGGGGGGACATGATTAACTTATATAAATATATGAATGGTGCATACAAAAAATATGGTGAAATCCTGTTCCTTGTAAAACCCCCTCAAAAAACAAGGGGGCACTCCCTCCGTCTGGAGAAAAAAAGTTTCAACCTGCAGAGGCGACAAGCCTTCTTTACTGTGAGAACGGTGAATTTATGGAATAGCCGAGCGCAGGAGCTGGTCGCAGCAGGGACAGTAGATGGCTTTAAAAAAGGCTTAGATAATTTCCTAGAACAAAAAAATATTAGCTCCTATGTGTAGAAATTTTTTACTTCCCCTTTCCCATCCCACTTCCCCTTTCCCATCCCTTGTTGAACTTGATGGACATGTGTCTTTTTTCAACCGTACAAACTATGTAACATTTACAGTGTGGAATTTCTATTTATTTTTTGTTCATGGCTTTAGTCAGAAGAATCTTAACATAATCTCTACATTCCTGAGCAAATATGAAACAACCTTTGGGTCTTATTTACGGGACAAATGTCTACAGGGAACTTGGCCTCAGGACAAATGGTTAAGATCTTCAAATTACCAGGAATTGAGAGCGGTCTGGAAAACTGCAAAATTGACCGTTCTACAATCAAGACATCACCATGTCAAGATTCTGTCTGACAATACTATTTATGTCATCTGGGCCAAGGAAAATCTGTCCCTCTCATCATTCCCTCTAAAAGGATCAGAAAACATGGTTGTGGACATCCTAAGCCGGAAAAATCTAGATTTGAGGCCTTAAACCAAGACTTTTTTTTTTAGGAAAATGGATCTAGTGTATGCCCATTCACGGCCACCTCCCGATTCATTCTCCGCCATGATGCAGCAGCCTACTCATCATGCAGGTCAGGGGAACCCTGTTTTTTACATATGTGCAGGGTCCCCGAGATGGGACCTGCATCTACCAGACATTTATGGCATATCCTGTGTTGGGAATACTTTATTCTGCAGCATTCTCACATTGCAGGTTCCCGCTTCTCTATGTTTATAAGGTGTCATGTCACTTTGTCTTGTCTCCAAGGTAGCCAATCCTTACCATGTGATGTGACATCATTGCCTTGTAAACAGACAGATAACCCCTTTTAGGTACATTGATAAAACCCAATTCAACGAACACCGAAAATAACAAAAAACATTGTGAGAAACAAGCACTTTATTACAAAATTAAATTCTAACAACACAACGTTACACATAAGGTTTAGTGTGAGATGATGGGAGATCATTGCGCGGCTGTGTCAGGACAGGAGCGGTAGTTCATGTAAACCCTGATCGGTGGATTGTAACAGAACTATAACGTTTTTTCATGTGTAAGGTGAAACCCTAACGTCGTTTTATTCTTACTCACAATCATTATCTTACCCTTCAAAACTACACATGTATGGACCCTGCAGTGTCTAAGTCTCCTACTACGGTCACGTAAAGAGACCCTATGTAATCTTTTTTCTTTACATCTGTTGACATGTGTATTAATATTTAATCTTCATTCATACAGTATAAAAATATGAAAGAAAAATTCATAAATTGAATTTGCAATAACTTAACAAAAAAAAAAACCCACCTCCCAGATATGTCACTTCCTTGTACGGCTCAAATACCTGGTTCTGCCCCTTTGGCAAAAACAACCTCCAGCAGGCGTTTCTTTTTTAAGGCCTCATTTACACTTGTATATTTCGGTCAGTATTTTGCATCAGTATCTGTAAGCCAAAACTGGGAGCGGAACATAAACAGAGAAAAGTACAATGGAAAGATCTGCATGTCTTCCATGTCTTGGACCTACTCCTAGTTTTGTCTTTTAAATAGTGATGCAAAATACTGTATAAAATTTGCAAATGTGAATGGGGCATTACGGTCTACTATTCTCTTATAGGGGAGATGACGTTTCCTACTCTTTCATGTGGAGCATGCACAACCAGTTTTACATCTCCCCACAGAATCTTGATGGTAATTAGAACTAGACTTTCACTTGGCCATTCAAGAATCCTCCATTTATTTATTTTTGGCCATTCCGTGGCGGGTCTACTGGTATTTCCATGTTCCAAAGGGAAAATGGTCAAACTATTAGATGTTAATGATTCCACTGTCCAGAAAACCATCTACATGGAGATTTTAGACAACTGCCCTTTCCTGAATCATAGACATCCATAACCTTTCTGAAGGCCTGAGAGCGCTCTGGTTCTCGGCATGGTGATACTGCACATTTCACTAACAGAGGGAAACCAAACGTCAGGGGTTTAAAATGAGACACGTTCCTCCTGGATCCTGTCTAATTCTGGAATCACACATGTTTTTTTTTAGGCAAATCTAAGAGCGTAATGAAAAGTATTGGGAAATATAAATGAAGGACTTACACTTTTCTTTCCGGCTGGATCCACTTCTGGCTTTGAGGTGCAGTTTTCATGAGCTTTTTTTTTAGCTAAATTGCATGTGTGATTCCAGTTCACAAATAGCAGTTTTGTGTCAGCAGCTGTTCCACTCATCTGAATGGTGATTTCAGAATCCATGTGCATGCTGCAGAAACAACTCCACTCAGATGTATGGAACTATTTAGTTTCCGAAATTTATGCTACAAATCTGCCGCAAGTGAATCTATCCCGAGGGTAAGAACAGACGGAACGTCAACCACAACCACATAGATGTCAAATGGACACACGATTTAGCCGGTAAATATTGGGGTATTACAAGAAAAACTGGCCATTCGCCACCAGATCTGGGCGTGATTTTGGGCACCAACCTTGATTCTAATTCAGTGATAAATACACTTATGGCATTTCCTTTCATGAAAATAAATCTGTGAATATTTATTTTATTCAATTAGAAAGTTACTTTGTTAAGTGTTTATTTTTCTTCAATTCCATCACCTTCATCTTTTTATACTGTTTTAATGAAAGTCAAATCTAAAATATCCATATATGTTAAAAACAATAAGTTTACATTGTCCTTAGGGTCAGTCTGGATTCCCCTGCAGTGCGGGGGAATTTATGAATACAGTAATAAGACGTGAGGTTCATGGGGACAATTTGGCTTCTCTGCTTTGTAAGTAAACTAGGCTCTTCTATTCTTCCTTATATCCACAATATGTTTTCTTCATAGATCCCGGTCACAATTGCTCTCAGGTAAATA
Organism: Rhinoderma darwinii; assembly: GCF_050947455.1. Taxonomy (NCBI): domain Eukaryota; kingdom Metazoa; phylum Chordata; class Amphibia; order Anura; family Rhinodermatidae; genus Rhinoderma; species Rhinoderma darwinii. Next base: position 18,193 of record NW_027462640.1, read on the forward strand.
TAATTTGAGTGTTTGGCAGATCCAGACTAATTCCACCTAAAAAAATTAATAAACACTTATTGGCTGTTTAACCCATTAGTGACCGTGAATACGCCTTTTCACGATCCCTGATCTCACGGGTGAGATAGATATCAGTTTAACCCCTCAGATATGTCACTCCCTCTCTCAATACACTGGCACCCTGCGCATGATGGCAGAGTGCCGGTGTTCTATGGCAGCCGGTGGGTCCTAATAAAGGCCCCCGGGTCTGCATGTAGAGTATACCTGCTAGGTCATGCCAGAGGCATGGCCTAGCAGATGCCTGTCCGTTTTACACGGACAGGCACTAATACCAACAATACAGAAGTATTGCAGTGTATTATAAAAACGATCGGAGGATCGCTTAGTTAAGTCCCCTGGTGGGACTAGTAAAACAAAAAGTTGAATAAAGTTAATAAAAAAAAAAATACATGAAAAAAAATTAAAAACCCACTTTTTGCCCTTACAAAATGCATTATAAAAAAAAAAAGTAAAAAAGTTCACATATTTGGTATCGCCGCGTCCGTTACGACCCCAACTATAAAGTTATTACATTATTTAACCCGCACAGTGAACGCCATAAAAAATAAAATAAAAAAAAATAAAAAAATCTAAGTTTTCTGTGAATCCTGCCTTTAAAAAAATTTGATAAAAAGTGATCAAAAAGTCGCATGTACTCCAAAATGGTACCAATAAAAACGACAAGTTGTCCCGCAAAAAAAGCCCTCATACTACTGCATCGGCGGAAAAATAAAAAAAAGATATGGCTCTTCAAATATGGAGACACAAAAACAAATAATTTTTTTTCAAAAAGTGTTTTTACTGGGTAAAAAGTAGTAAAACATACAAAATATAGAAAGTTACTGTGTTATTTATACCACACGGTAAACAGCGTAAATTTAGGACGCAAAAAAGTGTGGCAAAATTGCTGTTTTTTTCTATACCCCCCCAAACATTTTTTTTATAAAAGTTAAATCAATAAATTCTATGTACCCCAAAATGGTGCTGTCACAAAATACAACTTGTCCCGCAAAAAACAAGACCTTATACAGCTATGTCGACAAAAATAAAAAAGTTATAGCTCTTTGAATGAGACGATGGAAAAACTTAATAGCTTGGTCATTAAGGCCTTAAATAGGCTGGTCACTAAGGGGTTAAAGTCTGTGAATAATCTGATGTGTTTAAAATGTGTTTTTTTTTCCCTTATAGCATTTCCCACATTCTAAACGAGATTATGGTTTCTACTTTATGTGAATTCTCTGCAGAGTTCCAAAATGTAAATTTCTTTGTAAAACATCTTTCACATATAGAACATCAAAATGGCTTCTCCCCTGTGTGGTTTCTCTGATGAGACCTAAGTTTGCCTTTAGTAGTAAAACATTTACCACATTCTGAACATGAATATAATTTCTCTGCTGTGTGACTTCTCTCGTGTTTAACAAGACTTGATTTAACTGTAAAACATTTCCCACATTCTGAACATGAATATGGCTTCTCTCCTGTGTGACTTCTCTCGTGTTTAACAAGACTTGATTTATCTGCAAAACATTTCCCACATTCTGAACATGAATATGGCTTCTCTCCTGTGTGAATTCTCTCATGTTTAACAAGACTTGATTTAACTGTAAAACATTTCCCACATTCTGAACATGAATACGGCTTCTCACCTCTGTGAATTCTCTCATGTGTAACAAGATGTGATTTATCTGTAAAACATTTCCCACATTCTGAACATGAATACTGCTTCTCTCCTGTGTGACTTCTCTCATGTATAACAAGATATGATTTATCTGTAAAACATTTCCAACATTCTGAACATGAATATGGCTTCTCTCCTGTGTGACTTCTCTCATGTTTAACAAGACTTGATTTATCTGTAAAACATTTCCCACATTCTGAACATGAATATGGCTTCTCCCCTGTGTGAATTCTCTCATGTTTAACAAGACTTGATTTATCTGTAAAACATTTCCCACATTCTGAACATGAATATGGCTTCTCTCCTGTGTGAATTCTCTCATGTGCAACAAGATGCGATTTTTGTGTAAAACATTTCCCACATTCTGAACATGAATATGGCTTCTCTCCTGTGTGAATTCTCTCATGTGTAACAAGATGTGATTTATCTGTAAAACATTTCCCACATTCTGAACATGAATATGGCTTCTCCCCTGTGTGAATTCTCTCATGTTTAACAAGACTTGATTTATCTGTAAAACATTTCCCACATTCTGAACATGAATATGGCTTCTCTCCTGTGTGAATTCTCTCATGTGTAACAAGATGTGATTTATCTGTAAAACATTTCCCACATTCTGGACATGAATATGGCTTCTCTCCTGTGTGAATTCTCTCATGTGTAACAAGATGTGATTTATCTGTAAAACATTTCCCACATTCTGGACATGAATACGGCTTCTGACCTCTGTGAATTCTTCTGTTTGTTAAAAGACCTGAGATTTTTGTGAACTGTTTACCAAATTGAAACCTTTTACCCCCTTTCTGAGCTGTACTTGTGGTAACAATCTGTGATTGGTCAGGAGAAGGTTCCTCATGATTGGTGAAATTATATGATAGGTCTTTACTGTGAAGTCCTGGATGTACATTAAGGGTAATGAGGTTTTCTCCTGAAGACTGCTGCATGATATCTTCATCTTCTACTTTATAATTTAGCAATAACGTGAAGTTTCCCTCAGAGATTTTACTGGGATTTTCTGTTAGGATTAAAAAAAAAAATGTTGATTTTGTTTCACAATAGAAAAGTTGACAAATTTATAACATTCGTATTAGGCTGGAAACACACATGCAGTGTTTTGAGCCAAAGTCAGAAATGGATCAAGCAGGAAGAAGTTTAAGCCATGACTTTTGACTCCATTCCAGCCTTATAACGCTTTGTATTTCACTTTAAAATAAATCCATGACAGTCCAGGATTCTGGTCTACACTCAGTCCTCCACTATTAATTTATTACATAAAGCTTGACTTAATAAAAAATTTTTTTTTTTGAAAAGCAGAACCTTGTCTGGCAATGAAGCCTGTTCTCTGCTAACACATTTGGCTGTTTAAATACTAATGAGGCCTACACAATCTTAACTTAATATTGTTACAGACAGTCTACAGTCTACATTTAACAAGATAATGTGTCATGAGACAAATCACAGGATGAATTCATGGACATGATAATGAGGTCTGCATATCCTAATGGCTGAACAGTAACCGGATCTCAATTTTATAGGACATCTGTGGGATGTAGTGGAATAGGCAGAGTGAAGTTATCAATCGGAATCTGGAATAAAGGTTTCCAGTACACAGTAATATCATTCCACTAAGAATTCAGGCTGTTCTAAGGGGAAATAGTGTTCTGTCAAGTACTGATAATGTGAATCTAATGAAATGAAGTGGCCTCATTCAAGTTTTAGTCATGTGACAATTTAATAGCGAATTGTTGTTCTATTTCTCTGCCAACCTATAAGTATTTGGTCTTGTTTTTCTCAGAACATATAGGGCTTAAAATAAGTGATATATTTAAAGAGGCTCTGTCACCACATTATAAGTGGCCTATCTTGTACATAATGTGATTGGCGCTGTAATGTAGATTACAGCAGTGTTTTTTATTTAGAAAAACGATAATTTTTGACGGCGTTATGACCTATATTAGCTTTATGCTAATGAGTTTCTCAATGGACAACTGGGCATGTTTTACTATATGGCCAAGTGGGCGTTGTGGAGAGAAGTGTATGACGCTGACCAATCAGTGACCAATCAGCGTCATACACTTCTCTCCATTCATTTACACTGCACATAGCGATATAGCTATATCGCTATGTGCAGCCACATAAACACACTATAACATTACTGCAGTGTCATGACAATGAATATACATTACCTCCAGCCAGGACGGGATGTGTATTCAGAATCCTGTCACTTCTCTGCAATTTACAGCACAGCGAGATCTCGCTGTAAATGGCAGTTTACAGCGTAATCTCGAGAGACTACGCCTGCTTTGCTGTAAATCACAGAGAAGTGGTCAGGATTCTGAATACACATTACAGAAGATCTCCATCCTCCCCAGGACAAGTCCTTATACACCCGTCAGGGGAGGAACATCTTGCCAGTTTCTAGTCACTATCATTATAATGACTTTAGTTTGTATTTCTACTGTCTGTAAGTGAGTTGTGTCTTTAGCACTATTAGGTGTATTGCCCGACTATTGTCTGCCACAGCCAGGATGAGAACACAATGGGGAAGATAATTGGATCTGCTTGATTTGCTGGTCTGCACTCTAGCTGAGTAATGGTGGTGCCTCCTGATGACCCCCTGTGGGGACTGGACAATGAGAACTCTTGATGTCTCGTGGACTGTACCTCTAAATCGTCTGATTGTCCATAGGCTGGAGACACGACCTGTGGTACCTGATTACAGAGTCATTCCTCTCTGCTGAGGACTCACAATAAAACACACATAATGCACCATCACAACCTCTCCCCTCATATAATAAGTGAGCTGGCCATGTAGCCTACACAGGCCGCTGGCCACCTCACGCATAAGCCACTTATTACAGTTCAATAAGAACAGTCAACAGGCTGTAAAGAAAGTCCAGTGCAAATGTGTATAATAATGGGGTAAATAATACAATTCTCCATAGATGTGGGTTACGCTGTGATGAATCCTTTATGCACAGGCCGGTGTCACACTGATAAATGCTGTGCTTTCCTATCCCCTTTTGGTCCACACTCTGCACCTTTGTAGTTTGGGGTATTTTGCTGGGAAAGTGTTGTCCTGGTATAATCCGGGCCCCCTCGCTTCCAGCAGATGTTTGGGCCCTTCTCTTCCTGGTTCCCAAACATTAGAGCCCTGATAATCTCCTCCTGAAACAGAAGGAAAGTTCCCCTCGGACCGACTCATCTGCATATTTTTTCATCCTCGACTAATGGGAGCCATATCTTTTTTATTTTTCATAGACGTAGTGGTTTGAGGGCTTTTTATTAGTACCATTTTGGGGTACATGCAACTATTTAAACACTTTTTATTCCATTTGTTTTAGGCAAACTGATCAAAAAAGGGCAATTTTCTTTAAATGTGGCGTTCACGGTTCTGTATAAATCACGCTACGTTTATCCTGCCGGTTAATTTTATTTTTTTGTTTTGTTGATTGAGCAGAGTAAAGGCTTATTTTTGTGGGGCGAGCTGTAGTTTTTGTTTGTACATACGACTTTTTGTTACATTACTTTTTAGCGCTAAAGTGACCAAAAAAATAGCGATTCTGGCGGTTTCATTTTTTTACGGTGTTCACCATGCGATTTAAATAATGTTATATTGCAATAATTCAGACTTTTTACGGAGGCGATGATACCAATTTTGTTTATTTTTTTACAATACTTTAAAAGGAAATGTGGGAAAAGGTTTTTTTTTATTTTTTGTACACCACTAAAAAATGTTTTTAACTATTTTTAACACTTTTTATTAGTCCCTGCACGGGCATTGAACCAGCGATCGTCAGACATACTAATGTATTGAGTTATTGTCATTTTTACAGGCTCCTGGTGCCCCCCAAAATCTGACACTAAGCCTAGTGCATGACCAGAGTCATAGATCACCTTGTAGAGAACTTCTATGTGCAGTCACAATTCCCTCAGGTCCGGCACTATGTATAACACATTGTCTGAAGTGTTACTGTAATGTAGAACTAAGGAGGAACCCCACCTTACCAAACCTCCCAATTCACTTTCTAAATTCATTATTACTGACCTGTGGTAACACCTCCTGGAATTTCCTCCTCCACTTCACTCTTACACGGGTGATCGCCCCTCACCCGCTCTTCTTCATCCTCCGCTTTATTATTAGTCAGATCTTCCCCCTGATGTCACATATGTAATATTTCAGTATAATACATCAGAGAGTGCGAAGAATCTAACAGATCAACATAAGAAACCACCAAAATCTATAACCCCATCTATGACCGCAGGACCAAACAGCTCCACACCCCCCTATATAAATGTGGTATAGGGCTCAGCTTCATCTACCTGATGATTCTCTGGGACATTGTGATTTTCCTCTGGACAGTCCTGGGAATACAGAGGACTGGGACATCTCTCTAGCGGATTTCTCCTACTGGATCCATCTGTAGGAAACACACAGTGACTGAATACATGACTACTGTATATCTGCCTATATATCACACACTTCTCTCTACACCGGCATTTCCATGTTTATTTAATCAAAGTCTAAAGCTCGCGTCCTGAGATTTGCGGATACAGTTTAAAGTGGTCGGGCGCAGAGGACATTTATTAAGAGCTCCCTGCCAACCAAAAAAAAGTGCCCTGGTACGCCCCGGAACAATGACACCTCTGCTTATTAGGGAATTCTACATTTCAAGAGAGGGAACCCACCGTGAAGACCCTCATCTTTTATTACTCACGCAAAGTACCTGTATTAAGGAAAACAACTACTCCAAGTTTTCTCTCCATAAGGGATGGGAAACCACTGAGGTGTTGGAGGAAGCTCTACGGTTTTATGACACCAAGTTTCCTTTTACCTGGTGCAGTTATGAAGAATGAGAAAATAAAAATATATGATTACATTTAGTTCATTGGTTTTCAGTGAGCCCATGACCGCACCATTAGAGAGACGGCCTCCCTCCTGGACAGGAGACAGAAGCTCTATATAGAGAGGGAACACCCCCATCCTCCTCTGTAGCAAGACTCATGGACCTATGAGGACAAATACGTCAATATTTTTAAACTAAGACGACCCCCACTGTCCTCCTCAATATATACAATAATCAACCATAACATTAAACCCACTGACAGGTGACATGAAGAACATTGACAATGTACCTGACAAGGGAGGAGATATTTGGCAGCAAATGAACAGTTTTTAAAGTTGATGTGTTGGAAACATGGGCAGATAAAAGAATCTGAGCGACTTTGACAATTGTGATGGCTAGACGACTGGGTCATAGCATCTCCAAAATGGAAGGTCTTCTGGGGTGTTCCTAGTCTGCAGTGGTTAGTACGTATCAAAAGTGGTCCAAGGAAGGACAACTGGTGAAAGGGTCATTGATGTGCGTGGGGAACAAAAGCCTGGCCGTCTGGTCCGATCCCACAGGAGAACTACTGCAAAACAAACTGTTCAAAAACATAATGCTGGCTATGACTGAAAGGTGTCGGAACACACAGAGCGCCTCTCGTTGTGGCCAGCCGCGTCTACACAAGCGCCATTTCACAGGAATCAGCATACTACATAGCCTGAGGAAGGTCAAGGATATCCCTCTTCCGATCCTCCGAGGCGGAACTACACAGTATTGCAAGGATTGAGTTCGCCCAGGGAAGGTCCAGTGATAACTGTTCAGTTACATCATTGGAGCTTCTGACCTTATCCGTTTAACGGAGTCCTGTGACGGATGCCATATAGTGCCATCTGCCAGCTATAGGCCCCCATTGTAAAAAAAATAATGACGTTTAGGGTATATGTTTTTTTACTGGACTCCGCAGGATGGAATATTGTAGTGTACTACGCTATTCTATACAGTTTTATTGCTGTATACTGACGTATATCAGCCCGATGAAGGCCAAACAGATGGTTCAGTGAGACGCCTCCGGTAATGGTTCAAGGTATGGCCATAAGATTTCTTATATACAAAGATATTAAAATAATCCTAGGGGCCAGTAACAGATGTGTATCAACTATGAATAATACGGTGGCAATGTATACTGCAGATAACACAATAATGTTAGTAGAAGAGAAGAATTTCTCCTTATTGTTTACTAAACCTTTCTTACTAAGAGTGATAGAATCAGGAGAGGAGGGAAATGTAGGAGAACTTCACTATGGAATGGCCACTTGCTACATTTTGAATAATTAAATAAACTTCAGAATTATTATTGGATATTTGGATTCGAATATTTTGCTTTCTGAACACATTTCATTTTGGGCGGAGATTTTGTTGTATAATATCCGTGTTTGGCTCTAACGCACTGAGGATAAGGGGCCACAATTTCTTGTTATCTTTAGTTTCAGACACTGAAAATAAAAAGTAATGTAGGATCATATGATCTACCGGCTTTTAATCATGAGCGGATGTCATTTAATATTGTACTACTTACAGGCTATGTACACCTTTGAACTGAATTATTTTTATTGCTCATTTGCTTCCTAAATGTCAAATTAAGCAACTTACTAAATTAAAATGTCATTAAAAACGTCCTACCACTTGGCTGCTGTAGAGCCTGTGTAACTCCTGTAGGCAGCTGGTCTCTTGCAAATTGTAACTCAGATCCGTCACTCCACTGCTGCTAACGACTGACTCAACCGCTCTCCCTCCTCCTTTCTTATTCTAGTGTTAGAGATAGCCGGGTGTGTGTGTGTCTGTGTGTGTGTGTGTGTTTGTGTGTGTTTGTGTGTGTGGGGGGGGGGGGTGGTACATAGCAGGTCCGAGTATAGGGAAATCATCTTGATAGCCTGTGTGCTCTCCTTCCTATCTTCACTATGATACGAACAGCTTGTGTGATCTTGTCTGTGCAACCCTCCGCTGCCATCTCTAACACAGAGAAGGGAGGGGGAAGAGCAGTAGAGTCAGCCATTAGGAGCAGTGCACTGACGGATTTGAGTTAGAATTTGCAGCTGTCTACAGGGGTTTTGCAAAGTCCATAGCAGCCAAATGGCAGGAAATTGTAATGAAGACTATTTAGAAAGTTGCTTCATTTTGCATTGAGAAAAAAAATTAACAAGAAAAACAAATTCAGTTCAAAAAGGTGTACATAGCCTTTAAAAGGAACCGGTTAGTAGGTTTAAAGCCTCTAAACCACCAGTATGCCGTCATGAAGCCGGAGTTTAGCTCTCTAAACCTGCCTACCTCAAAAAAAGGACATTTAGAGAATGGTTAGTAAAGTAAATGACAACTTACCGGAAGAAGTCCAGCAGCATCGGGTGCATGCACATATAAAGACGAGGACACTACACCTCACTTTACTGTGCATGCGCAGTGAACTGTCCTCTGCTTCATATGCGCCTGATGTCGCTCCCGAGCTCCTTTCGGTAAGTTGTAATTTACTTTACTAACTATTCCCTAACGTCTGTTTATGAGGTAGGCAGGTATTGAACACTAGACCCTGGCTGTATATCGGTATGCTGGTGGTTTAGTGGCTCCAAACCTACTGACAGGTTCCCTTAGATATTATTTGTTGATCAAGGTTTCTTAGAAGGTGTGAACCTCTACTGTTTAGATATCAATGTATTTCTATGTTATTAATTATTGTAAAAAATCATCTGCACGACCTGAATATGTTATAGAATCACTGGTTAAGCAATTCACAAAAGTCTGCTGGAGACCGTCGGGAGTAAGCGTGCAAATAAAACCCCAACCTCAAATCCGTCACAACTCTGATCGAAAGAATCTAAGGCTACTCTGAGGTATTCGCCAGAGTCCACCGCAAGGCGGGATGGTTTTTAAGGCACAGAACCCAGGTTGTTCTAACAGAGTTTAGTGTTGTATAAGGGGTGCAATGCAGGCTACACCTGAAGAGGTAACCAGACAGCCAGAGGGTAAACAAAAAGTCCAAAACAGAGCTAGTGGAAATCAGGTACAGCAGAGGTCACAACCAGCCGGGAGCAGATAATCAAAACTGGTAAACAAGGGGTTAACGAGAGACACGCCGAGGTCAGTTTCCAAGAAGTCCAGGGCACAGGGTAAGTGAGAGCTTGATCACAACACCTAAGAAAGGAGAAAATTCACAAGCAAAGAAAGCGGGAGGAGGCCAGGTATAAATACCCCCCCCCCCACACCTGACAGGAAGAAGACAGAGAAGTGGGACAGGCTCAGGAAGGAAACAGAACCCCCCAGAAGCTACATCAGTAGCCATGGCGATCTTAAAGACACAGACGCTTCCTAACAGAATACAGATAAATCAGAACAGAATCTTAAGGGAGTCTGGTCTCCTTACACAAGGTTAGAAGCTCATACCGCAAATGACAGGGGGCCGATATTAACCCCTTCCAGCATCGCTCCTTACATGTTCAGCACAGGCAGGAGGTAAAGTAAGGAACGTCTGTTTGGAGCTCAGGCATCGGCTCCATCAGGACCGTCTGACAAACTCTCCGATTTTATGAGCAGGATGACAAAGGGAAATCATTGTGTGTGGGCGGGGGAAGCAGGACTCACAGTCTTTCTCTAGGAGTCCTGGCAGTACTTATACCGTTCTTTACATGAAAATACTAAATGATGTAATAGAAAACGTTATATCCCAGATCTCAGCGTCTACCCCCCGATCCTATGCTGCTCTCTGATAGGAGAACATAAGAGACCTGACACATCCACACTAAATGGATTGTTCTAACTGAGCAAATCTTCTCAAATAGGAGGCTGCTCCAGAGAGTAGCCGTGCGCCATGGGTCCTGCTGCTGAAAGATCCGACAATCAGCTCATATCACCGGACAAAACTGCGGGGGGGTCATATAATTAATATGTATGTAATATTACACAACTCCCAATCACATGAACCCCAACAATATAATACAATGGAAGTCACTCTTTAACCCTCTCACTGCTTGTCCGGAGCTGTGCTCATGCAGGGGGAAAAGTACTGAGCACAGCTCGGACCGTAGTGTTACTGCAGGGTGAACGGCGTGTAATGAGCAGCAGCTTCTCCCTGCACAGTAACAGTAAAGTTTAACGGTCCATGACCATCCTGACCAGGTCTTCTACATTTCTAGCGTCCTGCTGCTGGATTCCTCTTGTTCTTGAGTTCAATCCCCCTGAAACTCCATTCCAATAAATTGTTTAAAATAAAATGTAACGGAGACTAAAATAAATAAAGAATTATATCTCCAGACACACATTGTTCAACCTGTTTTACTTACAATCGGATCCACATTCCTCATTACTACCAGTGACCCTGTGTATTGTGTCTCACAAGGAAGATCTTTAACCCTTTCTTATCTCTCTCCACACTTTACCATTACCAAATCCTGTGGGAGCAGGTTCCATGACTTTACGGTTCGGACAGTGATGTGCGGCATTAGTACTTTGTGATGAAATTGCATTCAACTCATCCGAATGTGGTTACTACAAATTCATGCACCTGCTGCAGAAAGAACCACATTCAGATATATGGAAACTTCTGCGTGTGAACTTAACCTAGTGCAGCACTGCAGCAAAGCAAGGAACGTGTGATCAGAGATCAGGGATCACATGTCTGTATATACTGCACATGACGAAATTAACACTTCAAAAAATAAACATACAAAATATAATATCTGTATCTTCTCACCTTGTGATGTGCGCGGCCGGTAGTCCTCCATCATGACCTCCTCGTACAGATCCTTGTGTCCTTCTAGATACTCCCACTCCACCATGGAGAAATAGACAGTGACATCCTGACACCTTATAGGAACCTGACACACACAATGATAGTCATTACCCAGACTCCTCCAGTGCTGTTACTGTAGAATTTCCCAGCATTCCCAGCAGTGTCACCTCTCCAGTCAGCAGCTCAGTCATCTTGTAGATCAGTTCTAAGATCTTCTTCTCATGTATCCGGGAGTGAGGGAGAGGCTCTGTGATGGGGCTCTGACTACTGCTCCATCCTCCTGACTCATGGATGATGGGAGTCGTACAGTCACCTGATATCTTCTTCACTATTGTGTACTCCTGTGTATGGAGAGAGATACTTAGAGAACTGAACACAGTATTCCCCCCTCAGTAGAGAGGGAGATTGTGACCCCACTGTATAGACCTCTAGTGACCCCACATCTGTAATACTGGAGACCTCACCTACAAAAAGACATTGAGAAAATGGAACGAGGCCAAAACTACAAAGGAAATAATATTGGGGGGACTAGATGGACCATGTGCTCTCCTCCTGCCGTCATCTTCTATGTTTCTATATAGGTCATCCTGATCCTCCTGGTTCCTTGTCATTGCTCTACAACATTACTATTGCTGCATTGGTGACATGACACATAACTGACCATATTGGTGGCTGATCTTCAGCTTTTCTGCTGGTGGCTTCTTGATGTCACTTGGAAGGTCTGGACGCTGTTATACAGGACACTGGATTCTTCCTATTACTTCCTATTATGTATTGTCCCTTCCCTATGTGGGACTTGTTCTATAATGTAGAAGAGTTTACCTCTCCGCTCAACAGGTAGATGATCTCCAAGGTGAAGTCTAATATTCTTCTGCTCATCTCATTCCTGTCCTCGTCCATCCTTGGTGGGTCACTCAGGAGAAGGAACGTTGTGGAGGAGAAGATGAGAAAACTGGAGGATCTAGTACTGCAGACGTCTTTATGAGAGGAGAAGATGGAAATCATACAGGGGACAACATCATGTGTGACATACAGAACCTCACTTATTCATCATTGAGAGAAACATCTTCTCAGAGCCATCACCACATGGAATAAAGGGGTATTCACAACACGGACATTTCTCCCCAGGATATGCCAGAAATGTCTGATAGATGCGGCTCCACCTCTGGCCGTGCTCGGCTGTTTCTGGAACTCCTATACAAGTGAATGGAGAGAGTCGTGTACATGTGTGGTCACCTCTCCATTCATTCTCCACCTGGATGTAGTCATCACCTCACCAGGCGGGTCGGGGGACCCCCATTCTCCACATAGAGGTGGGACCCCCATATATCAGACATTTATGGCATATCTCAGGTGAGAAGAGTAAAATGAAGACACCCCCCCCCCCCCCAGACAATGAAGACCTGACTCCTGACAACCTGATACATGGCGGATACTGGGGAGACATTGCTGACATCTCACAAGACGTGGTGCACACTATGCAGTCAGTGTTTGATATGAACTGTGAGGTTCTGCAGCAGCTGAGGTAACATTATATATAGGGAACATGCAGTGTGATCTCTTATCATCATGGAAGGAATAAAAAGAAGAAAAAACGGGTACTTTTCCAGGCGCTGCCGGTCGGAATATCATCCGTGATGAGTGCGATCCATATGTCTCAAGAATGGAGACAAGGTAAGTAGTTGAAGGATTTAATGGTGCAGGTATATAAAACAACAGCAGACTGTTTAACAGCGGACTGTTTCGAAACCGGAGCGGTTTCTTCCTCAGGTAAAATACAAATGAACAGGTGGGTGGGGTGTCGGTTATATAACCGAGTTAAAGGTCGGTTTGAGGTAAGAACTACCGGGTCAGGTATACAGGTCAAATCTGATAAACATACGTATGAAACAACACAAATAATTATAAACAATTAGATAAAAATGTTAGATAAAAAAGTGTCTGTTGTGTTAAAAACTTACTTGACTTCCAATTATTATATAATAAATAACAATTAAAAAATTCCTTTATTATTATGGTTTAAAAAAATATATGTGTATGTATTTTATCTTAAAAAATGTATGTAAGTTGGTAAAAGGATCTATGAAGAAATCTTCGATAATTTTCTTATTATATTAATAGTTTAAGATCCATCTGTGGTTTATTTCACATCCGTGATTGTCATAGAAGAAGCTCAGCATACAAATGGAGTATCATCCTATTTTTCAATTATTCTTGGGATTGTACTGAAGTATAAATTCCATTTTTAATCATTTTATTTTGTTCTTAAATTGAATATATAGATTCGTAGGTATTAAGCTAAGAAAAGTGATTTGATAGTTTTTTGTATATTATGTGCATATATATATATATGTATATGCGCTTTCACTATAAATGTGCTTTTTTCGTGACAGATGGTAATAGATGTACTGATTCTTTTCTCAATCTTACTTTCAAGACTGTTTCAGTATTTCTTTGAAACGGAGTGGTCATATTTTGTGTCTTTTATGTTTTCTTCTTTCATACAGTCTGTCAGTTATTAAAAAAATATATTGTGATATATAACGAATGTATTAGCTATTTATGTCCGATGGACCTCATCTAAGATAAATTTGTTTCATTAAATTATTATCTCTGTGATTTCATTGAGACCTTCAGGTTTTAAGGTCTTAAGTTTATAGATCCAGTAGATTTCTCTTTTACAGAGTGAGTCGAACCTCTCCACTCGGCTTTCGTTTATATGTTCAATGGGTATGATGTTAAAACATTTAAAATCATCATTGTGAAACAAAGTGCAGTGTTTAGAGATACTATGTAGAAGGATTGTTTTCTACAATTAGAGCGATGCTTATTTGTAAAGGTTGTGCGGTTCTTCCCACGTATTGGAGACCACAAATACAATTGATGAGATATATGACATCATTTGACTGACAGTTTAGATGGGTTTCAATTTGATATTCATTTTTCGTTTGATTTGATCGAAAAATGTCTGTAGTGAGTATGCTGGAGAGTGTGCTGGAGAGAGTATACTGGAGAGAGTATGCTGGAGAGAGTGTGCTGGAGAGAGTATGCTGGAGACTGTGCTGGAGAGTGTGCTGGAGAGTGTGCTGGAGAGTGTGCTGGAGAGTGTGCTGGAGAGTGTGCTGGAGACTGTGCTGGAGACTGTGCTGGAGACTGTGCTGGAGAGTGTGCTGGAGAGTGTGCTGGAGAGTGTGCTGGAGAGTGTGCTGGAGAGTGTGCTGGAGAGTGTGCTGGAGAGTGTGCTGGAGAGTGTGCTGGAGAGTGTGCTGGAGAGTGTGCTGGAGAGTGTGCTGGAGAGTGTGCTGGAGAGTGTGCTGGAGAGTGTGCTGGAGAGTGTGCTGGAGAGTGTGCTGGAGAGAGTGTGCCGGAGAGTGTGCCGGAGAGCGTGCCGGAGAGCGTGCCGGAGAGTGTATGCTGGAGAGAGTATGCTGGAGAGCGTGCTGGAAAGCGTGCTGGAGAGTATGCTGGAGAGTGTGCTGGAGAGTGTATGCTGGAGAGAGTATGCTGGAGAGCGTGCTGGAAAGTGTATGCTGGAAAGAGTATGCTGGAGAGTATGTTGGAGAGTATGTTGGAGAGTATGCTGGAGAGTATGCTGGAGAGAGTGCGCCGGAGAGCGTGCTGGAGAGCGTGCTGGAGAGCATGCTGGAGAGTGTATGCTGGAGAGTATGCTGGAGAGCGTGCTGGAAAGCGTGCTGGAGAGTATGCTGGAGAGAGTATGCTGGAGAGTATGCTGGAGAGTATGCTGGAGAGTGTGCTGGAGAGTATGCTGGAGAGCGTGCTGGAGAGTGTATGCTGGAAAGAGTATGTTGGAGAGTGTGCTGGAGAGTGTGCTGGAGAGTGTGCTGGAGAGTGTGCTGGAGAGAGTATGCTGGAGAGAGTATGCTGGAGAGAGTATGCTGGAGAGAGTATGCTGGAGAGAGTATGCTGGAGAGAGTATGCTGGAGAGAGTGTGCTGGAGAGTGTGCTGGAGAGTATGCTGGAGAGTATGCTGGAGAGTATGCCGGAGAGTATGCTGGAGAGTATGCCGGAGAGTATGCCGGAGAGTGTGCCGGAGAGTATGCCGGAGAGTGTGCTGGAGAGAGTATGCTGGAGAGAGTATGCTGGAGAGAGTATGCTGGAGAGAGTATGCTGGAGAGAGTATGCTGGACAGAGTATGCTGGAGAGAGTATGCTGGAGAGAGTATGCTGGAGAGTGTGCTGGAGAGTATGCTGGAGAGTATGCCGGAGAGTATGCTGGAGAGTATGCTGGAGAGTATGCCGGAGAGTATGCTGGAGAGTGTGCTGGAGAGTGTGCTGGAGAGTGTGCTGGAGAGTGTGCTGGAGAGTGTGCTGGAGCAGCATAAGCATCTCTTTTTTCTACATTTTGAGCTCCCTTTTGTATATAAACATGAATTAACGGTAATTTGTTGAGGTATTTCTTGTTTCCCAGAAAAATTAATCCGGCTAGGTGCCAAGATATTTTTGACAGTCTTTGCTCTTTTAAATGTTATTATCGGTTTCGATGGTAAACTATTTTTTAAAAAGGGGTCAACGCGTAGGATGTGCCAGTGTCTATTCATAATATCTTTTATGTTTTTATGTGCTGCATTGTATTTGTATTTGTATTTCGCCTTTTTTGTACCCATTGTGTCCTTCTCTTTAGTTCTGTTTGATGTTGTATCGTTAGAAGGTAAGCATTCTTCTTGGCTTAAAGTTACTGTCTTTTATATGCATCTGAAAGGAGTGTCTGTGGGTAGTTTTTTTCTTTAAACCGTTTTTGCAGAATGCGGCTTTGATTATTGAAGTCTTTGTTTAATGTACAGTTTTTTCGGATCCTCTTGTACTGGCTAGATCGTATATTTTTTAGCCACTTCAGATAGTGACTGCTCTTATAGTCCAGATAGCTGTTGCTATCCACTTTTTTTAAAATGTGTACGGGTGATAATTTTGTCGTTTTTGCTATGGTAAGATCTAAAAAATCTATTTCAGTCGACTGTATATTGAAGGTGAATTTTATCCCCAGGTGTTATTATTTAGTGTCTGACAGAAATCTGTCGCTGTTGTAAAATCACCTTCCCAAATCAGGAACAGATCGTCTATGTATCTCCTAAATAATAAAATATTAGTAGTTGCCCACGGGTGTTGCGAAATGTGTTCTTCTTCAAACATTCCCATGAAAATGTTGGCATAACTGGGTGCTACTCGCGTCCCCATAGCCGTGCCTTTTGTTTGATGGTCCAGTTTCTGGTCCAATGTAAAAATGTTCTTTTTTAGGATGAATTCCATACTCCTGCATAAAAAGTCGGATTGTGCAGAAAGTAATTCAGTATCCCTCTCATCTTATTTTCAGGTTTTCCAGACCTAATGTATGTTCGATATTGCTGTACAATGAGGTCACATCTAGAGTGATAAACAATACATTTTCTTTGATCGAAATTTTGTTTAAATCCTTTATCAATTGTGTTGAATCTTTGAGGAAGCCGGGGAACTCCATCACATACTTTTGTCAAATGAAATCCAGATAATGGGAGAGATGGCAGGTGGGAGATGGCAGACCTGATATAATGGGTCTGCCTGGGGGATTGGTTGGGTTTTATGTATTTTTGGTAAATGGTAGAAATAAGGCATGTTGGTGTTTCTCGGGATCAGATCGTTTTTATCATTTTTATTGAGAATGTGATTGGATAAGGCTTGGTTGACCATGGTTTTGAGGTCTTCCATAATGGTCGATAGTGGATTATCTGTAAGGTTAATAGAATAGTTCTTGTCTGATAACATTTTCATGGCTTCTGCATGATAATCCATAATGTTTTGTACTACTGTACCCCCTCCCGTGTCTGCTGATCGGATGACTATTTGATCATTGCTTTTTACATTTTTTAGAGCTATTTTCTCTTTATGAGTTCGATTGTTTTTACCACGGATTTTATACGAGTCTAGCTCCTCCAGATCTTTAAAGGAACAGTGTCATCACAAAAAAAAATTTCATATGTTCAAGATGTTAGTGCTTTATTAAAAACGTTTATATTTATTTGTGTGTTTGTGTTTTACTTTTTCTTATTTTTACACTTTTTCTTCCCTATGGGGGCTGCCATTTTTTGTTCCATTTCTGTGTGTGTCGATTAACGACACATACAGACATGGAATACGGCAGCCACAGTCCCATAGGGACTGCGAACGGCTCCCGTCCCATTCACTTGTGTGTACGGCGTCTGTGTGGGAACTGCGCATGCGCCGCTCCCACACAGTCCAATTTGAAATTGGCGCCGTCCGGCGCCATTTTCCTGTGGACCGGAAGTCGCGGCCGGACAGTAATATTACTACTTCCGGTCGCGGCTTCCGGACTTGTGCACTTGGACCAGCGGCAGCAGACGGAGCGGACGGGCCGGAGGGAGCCGCGGCGGCAGGAGCAGGTAAGAGATTTCAATGTATGTTCGTGTTTGTGTGTGTTTACTACTGTATGTAAACCTACTACACTGTGTGTTAGCTCAAAAAATGGCGACACACAGTGTAGGAGGTTACACCGTTCAAACCCCTCGTTTATCCCGGCACTAGCCAGGATAAAGGAGGGGGGGATGCTGAGAGCTCACTAGAGCGAGGGCTTTTTACCCAATTTTGCAGCAGAAAAGCTATGTGGTTGCTTTACCACATGCTTTTGGGAATGGCTCCATCTAGTGACCAGAAATGGTAAATACTATAAATTTGAATCCAATTGAATCCAATTTATAATATTTCCTGACTCGTGAAAAAAATAAAAAAAATTTGAACAATGTTTAATCACCCACACACTAAATGTTTAATTTAAAAAAAAAAAACATGTTTTTCTGGCAACACATTGCCTTTAAGAACTAGGTGGTGGAAGGTGTTAATGAAATGTCCTTGGTTTCCCACAGGATAGAACTTAGATATGGGTTTGAGATCTGTATGTCTAAATGCATCAGGTGTCTCTGTATCTAGGATTGCATTTACTTTATTAACATTGTCTGAGTTAGGAGAATTGTTTTTTGTGGCTGTGACTTGAAAGTGTCTATGTAGTGTTCATTTCCTAGTCAGTCTGTGTAGATCTAGGAATAAGTCAAAGCCATTGGTACTGGCCGTTGGACAGAAAGCCAGACCTTTATTCGGGAGTGACGTTTCCGAGCCATTTAGAGTGTGGTTTTAGAGATTAAAGATAGAGGTTTGTTGTGTGGGGGAGGTGGTTATTCTTTTTTTCTTTTTGTCTCCCCTGGTTCCTCTGTATCGTTTTTTCTTTTTTTGGGATGAAAAAAATGAGTGATCGTTAATATTTGTGAGTTGGATGGGGGGATTGATTCTAAAAAAAGAGAAGGTTGAGAGCTGGAGTGTATAGGCTCTTCTAATTGCGTAGAAAATGCAGAGGCTAGGAATGGAACGGACATATTCGAACCAGCTCTGGTGTTATCAATAGTATTGGTTCCCGAGGGGAGGGAACAATCAATGGGGCACAGCGATAAAGGGTTAGGGGAAGATATAGGTGTATTGGGTGGGTGGGAAAGGGAGGGGTTCAATTGAGTTCTGATTGGGGAATTGTCGGGTGAATTGTGAACTGTCAGTATAGACATGTCAATTGATGATTTTCTTGTGGATAGGTTCTGAACTGTGGAAGAATCAGAGAAACTGGGGTTAACTGAATTTGCATTTTTGATATTCTGTTCTATTGGTTTGGGTTTGTTGTTTGGTGAATTTCCATGATTTACTTTGCCAAATTTGCTGTTAAGGAATATTCTACGTGATTGGGTCATTTCAAATCTTTTTTCTGATTCAATTTTTTTAGGGTCTAATTGAGGAAGGGTACTGATTGGCTGAGGGATATTATTCATTGTATGTGTTCGTTCGGGACGAATATATTGGGAAGGGTGTTTATTCCAAGATCTGATTTGGTTAGTTTGATAGTCTGTTCTATCTCTGGTGAGTTTATTGGCTTTGAAGATTCTATGATTGATATTATGGTTGATGTGATGGAACTCTTGATGTTTGGAGTAAGTTTTTAGTTGTTCTATAATTGTTTCAATTCTACTGGTGAGTTTGACACATAGTATTTTCCGTTTGGATAACAATCTATTGATCATCCCACACGACCGGGTCGCGTCCGAGCCCGAGTGCCGGCCGGTAAAATCGGCCATTCTGCCCGGCCGGTTTGCATAAAGTTATGCATCCGTGCCGGGCAGATCCGGACAGTGACATCAGCGGCAACTCCTGAAGGGGAATCCCCATGTGTTTGGGGATTCTGCTTCAGGAGTTTCCCCTGATGTCACTGCCCAGATATGGACAGAGACATCAAGCGCTCTGTCCAGGAGCGGAATCCCCGAACACACGGGGATTCCGCTCCTTCAATGAGCTAAAGTGCGGCTAGCACATAGCAGAGCGGGGAGATACCTCCCCGCTCTGCTATAGTGGCGTCGCTACAGTAGTAGCAGCAGCAGCAGCTGCTGCAGCTGCTAGCGGCACCATCAAAGGTGTCGCCGGGCCAGGGCGCTTTTAAAACAAGCAGGAGAAGGGAGCCAGCGCAGCGCTCCCTTCCACCTGCTGTACACCCCGGCCCTGCCACA
Source organism: Rhinoderma darwinii (assembly GCF_050947455.1). Classification (NCBI taxonomy): domain Eukaryota; kingdom Metazoa; phylum Chordata; class Amphibia; order Anura; family Rhinodermatidae; genus Rhinoderma; species Rhinoderma darwinii. The sequence continues at coordinate 38,061 of NW_027462640.1, forward strand.
CCGTGTACAGCGATGCCATTCGTCAGAATGGCATCAACTCCTCCTCCTCACATGCACTCTGCGCTGTGAGGAGGAGGAGATAGAGCGCAAGAGCCGGAAAACCCGGCCGTCACTCGGGACACATCCCGGTGATGGCCGGGTATTACCCGGCCCCATAGACTTCTATGGGAGCCGGGCGGCCGGGTACCCGGGCGAAAATAGAGCATGTCCTATTTTTTGACGGGCGGTTTTCCCGGCCGTCAAAAAATCGGTCGTGTGAATAGCCCCATTAGGGGTCTATTATTCCTAATGCAGCCGTGTGCCGGCCGATTTATGAACGGCCGGCACCCGGCCGGGAAACCCTGCCGTGTGAATGAGGCCTTAGTGCATTCTTCCATATACTCTTCCCAATCTGTTGTGAAGATAATGTCATCTTTGAATGTAGAAAGGCATTGTAAGCCCTCTGGGTGTGATTTTTTCTTTTAGATACATAGATAAAAAGATGACATCAATATGATGTTGCATTTCTAATCTAGATGTGTCTTCAAGCTCATTAAAAAGATGGGTCATTTTCTGTGAATCCTCATCATTAAGTTCTACAGTCTCGGAATCCGTTTGTGGCCGGATAGAGGGATTACTTGCAGTCAGTAGTTTTAGGAGTCTCTCTCGGGACTCTTTTCGGTGTTTAAAATGTTCCATCGTTGCAGGGAGTCAGCTGTATAGTTTTTCCTTTTTCTTTGATATGTTCCATAGACTATCTTTTGCGGCTTGGTAGAGAACACTTGGGTTTAATCTATGGGTTCCTAGGACAATCCCAAAGACGTGGCTAGACAATGACAGAGAAAACAACAAAGCGCACAATAGTGCATGAAACTGTGTATACAGGTGTGAACAGAGTGCAAGTGATGCTAACCTGGTGTGGTTATGACATCCAGAGTGCAAGTGATGCTAAGGTTAGCACTCTGTTCACACCCGTATACACAGTTTCATGCACTATTGTGCGCGTTCTTGTTTTCTCTCTGTCATTGTCTCTTATCATCATGTTATAGCGCAGGTGGAGCGGAGCAGAGTGATACTTTGTTTTGTGGGATAAGATTCTGTATAAACTTGTATTTTACTCATTTAACCCCTTCCTGCACAGGAGTTGTTCACATGACATAGGGAAGACCGGACACCTGCTGCAAAGGTCGGAGACCGGAGAGGACTATGATTATAACCGTTTCACCCCTTCGATGCTGCGGTCAATAGCGACTGCAGAATCTAAGCTGTAAGAAAGAGAGGGGGGGTCCTCTGTGACAGCTCATCGGCCCCTCGCGACACGATCACGGGGTATGGATGGCTGTCATGGCAGCCTGTGGTTATGAAGGTCCGCCATCTTTCTGCTCCCATTAACCCCTTAAACGTAATCACGATATACTGCGATATTAGTGTTACAGTGTATTGTACCAGCGATCTAATCATCACTAGATCACGTCCCCCAGAAGAGTAATGCCATTTGGTAATAATAGTTAGATAAAGTTATTAGTTCTCTACAAAATATTATTAAATATAAAATAAAACCTTTTTCCCATTTTGGCTTAAAGAGGCTCTGTCACCAGATTTTGCAACCCCTGTGTGCTATTGGAGCAGATCGGCGCTGCAATGGAGATAAGAGTAACGTTTTGTTTTTTTTTTTTTAAAACAAGCATTTTTGGCCAAGTTATGACCATTTTTATATTTATGCAAATGAGGCTTGCTAAAGTCCAACTGGGCGTGTTTAAAGTAAAAGTACAACTGGGCGTGTCTTGTGTGTGTAACATCTGGGAGTGTATTGTGTGTGTACATCTGGGCGTGTATTGTGTGTTACATCTGGGCGTGTATTGTGTGTGTTACATCTGGGAGTGTATTGTGTGTTACATCTGGGCGTGTATTGTGTGTGTTACATCTGGGCGTGTATTGTGTGTGTAACATCTGGGAGTGTATTGTGTGTTACATCTGGGCGTGTATTGTGTGTGTACATCTGGGCGTGTATTGTGTGTTACATCTGGGCGTGTATTGTGTGTTACATCTGGGCGTGTATTGTGTGTGTTACATCTGGGCGTGTATTATGTGTGTTACATCTGGCCGTGTATTGTGTATGTACATCTGGGCGTGTATTGTGTGTGTTACATCTGGGCGTGTATTGTGTGTGTACATCTGGGCGTGTATTATGTGTGTTACATCTGGGCGTGTATTGTGTGTGTTACATCTGGGCGTGTATTGTGTGTTACATCTGGGCGTGTATTGTGTGTGTTACATCTGGGCGTGTATTGTGTGTGTTACATCTGGGAGTGTATTGTGTGTTACATCTGGCCGTGTATTGTGTGTGTTACATCTGGGCGTGTATTGTGTGTGTTACATCTGGGCGTGTATTGTGTGTTACATCTGGGCGTGTATTGTGTGTGTTACATCTGGGCGTGTATTGTGTGTGTTACATCTGGGCGTGTATTGTGTGTGTAACATCTGGGAGTGTATTGTGTGTTACATCTGGGCGTGTATTGTGTGTGTACATCTGGGCGTGTATTGTGTGTTACATCTGGGCGTGTATTGTGTGTTACATCTGGGCGTGTATTGTGTGTGTTACATCTGGGCGTGTATTATGTGTGTTACATCTGGCCGTGTATTGTGTATGTACATCTGGGCGTGTATTGTGTGTGTTACATCTGGGCGTGTATTGTGTGTGTACATCTGGGCGTGTATTATGTGTGTTACATCTGGGCGTGTATTGTGTGTGTTACATCTGGGCGTGTATTGTGTGCGTTACATCTGGGCGTGTATTGTGTGTGTTACATCTGGGCATGTATTATGTGTGTTACATCTGGCCGTGTATTGTGTATGTACATCTGGGCGTGTATTATGTGTTACATCTGGGCGTGTATTGTGTGTGTTACATCTGGGCGTGTATTGTGTGTGTACATCTGGGCGTGTATTATGTGTGTAACATCTGGGCGTGTATTGTGTGTGTACATCTGGGCGTGTATTATGTGTGTACATCTGGGCGTGTATTGTGTGTGTTACATCTGGGCGAGTATTGTGTGTGTAACATCTGGGCGTGTATTGTGTGTGTAACATCTGGGCGTGTATTGTGTGTGTACATCTGGGCGTGTATTGTGTGTGTACATCTGGGCGTGTATTGTGTGTTACATCTGGGCGTGTATTGTGTGTTACATCTGGGCGAGTATTGTGTGTGTAACATCTGGGCGTGTATTGTGTGTGTACATCTGGGCGTGTATTGTGTGTGTACATCTGGGCGTGTATTGTGTGTGTTACATCTGGGCGTGTATTGTGTGTGTTACATCTGGGCGTGTATTGCTAAATTCCAACTGGGTGTGTTTAAAGTAAAAGTACAACTGGGCGTGTATTGTGTGTGTACATCTGGCCGTGTATTGTGTATGTACATCTGGCCGTGTATTGTGTATGTACATCTGGGCGTGTATTGTGTGTGTTACATCTGGGCGTGTATTGTGTGTGTACATCTGGGCGTGTATTATGTGTGTAACATCTGGGCGTGTATTGTGTGTGTACATCTGGGCGTGTATTATGTGTGTACATCTGGGCGTGTATTGTGTGTGTTACATCTGGGCGAGTATTGTGTGTGTAACATCTGGGCGTGTATTGTGTGTGTTACATCTGGGCGTGTATTGTGTGTGTACATCTGGGCGTGTATTATGTGTGTAACATCTGGGCATGTATTGTGTGTGTACATCTGGGCGTGTATTGTGTGTGTACATCTGGGCGTGTATTGTGTGTGTTACATCTGGGCGTGTATTGTGTGTGTACATCTGGGCGTGTATTATGTGTGTACATCTGGCCGTGTATTGTGTGTGTTACATCTGGCCGTGTATTGTGTGTGTTACATCTGGGCGTGTATTGTGTGTGTACATCTGGGCGTGTATTATGCGTTTAACATCTGGGCGTGTATTATGTGTGTTACATCTGGGCGTGTATTATGTGTACATCTGGGCGTGTATTGTGTGTTACATCTGGCCGTGTATTGTGTGTGTAACATCTGGGCGTGTATTGTGTGTGTACATCTGGGCGTGTATTGTGTGTGTACATCTGGCCGTGTATTGTGTGTGTTACATCTGGCCGTGTATTGTGTGTGTTACATCTGGGCGTGTATTGTGTGTTACATCTGGCCGTGTATTGTGTGTGTTACATCTGGCCGTGTATTGTGTGTGTTACATCTGGGCGTGTATTGTGTGTGTACATCTGGGCGTGTATTATGTGTGTTACATCTGGCCGTGTATTGTGTGTGTTACATCTGGGCGTGTATTGTGTGTTACATCTGGGCGTGTATTGTGTGTGTTACATCTGGGCGTGTATTATGTGCGTTACATCTGGGCGTGTATTATGTGTGTTACATCTGGGCGTGTATTGTGTGTGTACATCTGGGCGTGTATTATGTGTGTTACATCTGGGCGTGTATTGTGTGTACATCTGGGCGTGTATTATGTGTGTTACATCTGGCCGTGTATTGTGTGTGTTACATCTGGGCGTGTATTGTGTGTGTGTACATCTGGCCGTGTATTGTGTGTGTTACATCTGGCCGTGTATTGTGTGTGTTACATCTGGGCGTGTATTGTGTGTTACATCTGGGCGTGTATTATGTGTGTTACATCTGGGCGTGTATTATGTGTGTTACATCTGGGCGTGTATTATGTGTGTTACATCTGGGCGTGTATTATGTGTGTTACATCTGGGCGTGTATTATGTGTGTTACATCTGGGCGTGTATTATGTGTGTTACATCTGGCCGTGTATTGTGTGTGTTACATCTGGGCGTGTATTGTGTGTTACATCTGGGCGTGTATTGTGTGTGTACATCTGGGCGTGTATTATGTGTGTTACATCTGGGCGTGTATTATGTGTGTAACATCTGGCCGTGTATTGTGTGTGTTACATCTGGGCGTGTATTGTGTGTTACATCTGGGCGTGTATTATGTGTACATCTGGGCGTGTATTGTGTGTGTTACATCTGGGCGTGTATTGTGTGTGTACATCTGGGCGTGTATTATGTGTGTACATCTGGGCGTGTATTATGTGTACATCTGGGCGTGTATTATGTGTGTACATCTGGGCGTGTATTATGTGTACATCTGGGCGTGTATTGTGTGTGTACATCTGGGCGTGTATTGTGTGTACATCTGGGCGTGTATTATGTGTGCGTACATCTGGGCGTGTATTGTGTGTGTGTACATCTGGGCGTGTATTATGTGTGTTACATCTGGGCGTGTATTATGTGTGTTACATCTGGGCGTGTATTGTGTGTACATCTGGGCGTGTATTATGTGTGTTACATCTGGCCGTGTATTGTGTGTGTTACATCTGGGCGTGTATTGTGTGTGTTACATCTGGGCGTGTATTGTGTGTGTTACATCTGGGCGTGTATTATGTGTGCAACATCTGGGCACCAGAGGCTACAGTTGATTCTGCAGCAGCATAATAACAATACACGCCCAGATGTAACACACACAATACACGCCCAGATGTACACACAATACACGCCCAGATGTAACACACATAATACACGCCCAGATGTAACACACATAATACACGCCCAGATGTAACACACAATACACGCCCAGATGTAACACACAATACACGCCCAGATGTACACACACAATACACGCCCAGATGTAACACACAATACACGCCCAGATGTAACACACACAATACACGCCCAGATGTAACACACATAATACACGCCCAGATGTAACACACACAATACACGGCCAGATGTAACACACATAATACACGCCCAGATGTAACACACATAATACACGCCCAGATGTAACACACATAATACACGCCCAGATGTAACACACATAATACACGCCCAGATGTAACACACATAATACGCGCCCCGATGTAACACACATAATACACGCCCAGATGTAACACACATAATACACGCCCAGATATTACTCACACAATACACGCCCCGATGTAACACACATAATACACGCCCAGATTTAACACACAATACACGCCCAGATGTAACACACACAATACGCGCCCAGATGTTGCACACATAATACACGCCCAGATGTAACACACACAATACACGCCCAGATGTAACACACATAATACACGCCCAGATGTAACACACAATACACGCCCAGATGTAACACACATAATACACGCCCAGATGTAACACACACAATACACGCCCAGATGTAACACACATAATACACGCCCAGATGTAACACACACAATACACGCCCAGATGTTACACACACAATACTCGCCCAGATGTACACACACATAATACACGCCCAGATGTAACATACATAATACTCGCCCAGATGTAACACACATAATACACGCCCAGATGTAACACACATAATACACGCCCAGATGTAACACACACAATACACGCCCAGATGTAACACACAATACACGCCCAGATGTAACACACATAATACACGCCCAGATGTACACACACAATACACGCCCAGATGTTACACACACAATACACGCCCAGATGTTACACACACAATACTCGCCCAGATGTTACACACACAAGACACGCCCAGATGTAACACACACAATACACGCCCAGATGTAACACACAATACACGCCCAGATGTAACACACACAATACACGCCCAGATGTAACACACACAAGACACGGCCAGATGTAACACACATAATACACGCCCAGATGTAACACACACAAGACACGGCCAGATGTACACACACAATACACGCCCAGATGTTACACACACAATACATGCCCAGATGTACACACAATACACGCCCAGATGTAACACACAATACACGCCCAGATGTAACACACATAATACACGCCCAGATGTAACACACACAATACACGCCCAGATGTAACACACATAATACACGCCCAGATGTAACACACACAATACACGCCCAGATGTTACACACACAATACTCGCCCAGATGTACACACACATAATACACGCCCAGATGTAACATACATAATACTCGCCCAGATGTAACACACATAATACTCGCCCAGATGTAACACACATAATACACGCCCAGATGTACACACATAATACACGCCCAGATGTAACACACACAATACACGCCCAGATGTAACACACAATACACGCCCAGATGTAACACACATAATACACGCCCAGATGTACACACACAATACACGCCCAGATGTTACACACACAATACACGCCCAGATGTTACACACACAATACTCGCCCAGATGTTACACACACAAGACACGCCCAGATGTAACACACACAATACACGCCCAGATGTAACACACAATACACGCCCAGATGTAACACACACAATACACGCCCAGATGTAACACACAATACACGCCCAGATGTAACACACACAATACACGCCCAGATGTAACACACATAATACACGCCCAGATGTAACACACATAATACACGCCCAGATGTACGCACATAATACACGCCCAGATGTAACACACATAATACACGCCCAGATGTACGCACATAATACACGCCCAGATGTAACACACATAATACACGCCCAGATGTAACACACACAAGACACGGCCAGATGTAACACACATAATACACGCCCAGATGTAACACACACAAGACACGGCCAGATGTACACACACAATACACGCCCAGATGTTACACACACAATACATGCCCAGATGTACACACACAATACACGCCCAGATGTTACACACACAATACATGCCCAGATGTACACACACAATACACGCCCAGATGTTACACACACAATACATGCCCAGATGTACACACATAATACACGCCCAGATGTAACACACAATACACGCCCAGATGTACACACACAATACACGCCCAGATGTAACACACACAATACACGGCCAGATATACTTTTACTTTAAACACACCCAGATGTACTTTAGAAAGCCTCATTTACATAAATATAAAAATGGTCATAACTTGGCCAAAAATGCTCGTTTTAAAAAAAAACAAAAAAACGTTACTCTTATCTCCATTGCAGCGCCGATCACATGCAATAGCACACAGGGGTTGCAAAATCTAGTGACAGAGCCTCTTTAAACGAACGGAAAAAACACAAATAATAAACATAACTGGTATCACGGCATCCGTAAACACAAGGATTACAATAAAATGTTATTTACCCGCACGGTGAACGCTGTAGGAAAAAAAACAAAAAAACCTAGAAGCTACAAAAAAATAAAAAAAGTAGTAAAAAGTGATAAAAAAACTGCCAGCTCGTCCTACAATAAAAAAGCCCTCACTCCGCTCCATCGACAGAAAAATAAAAAGTTCAGGGACACTTAGGTTGTGGCTTCCTTGGTGGGTGTGTCTTATGGGGTGTGACTTATCCGGTGGGTGTGGGTTATGGGGCGTGACTTTCTTCCCAGAAGGGGGGGCTGTGTGGCAGGCACTGCCTACAGGGGGCTGTGTGACATTATATACAGGGGGCTGTGTGACATTATATACAGGGGGCTGTGTGACATTATCTACAGGGAGCTGTGTGGCATTATCTACAGGGGGCTGTGTGACATTACCTACAGGGGGCTGTGTGACATTATCTACAGGGGGCTGTGTGACATTATCTACAGGGGGGCTGTGTGGCATTATCTACAGGGGGCTGTGTGACATTATCTACAGGGGGCTGTGTGACATTATCTACAGGGGGCTGTGTGACATTATCTACAGGGGGCTGTGTGACATTACCTACAAGGGGGGCTGTGTGACACTATATACAGGGGGCTGTGTGACATTATCTACAGGGGGCTGTGTGACATTATCTACAGGGGGCTGTGTGGCATTATCTACAGGGGGCTGTGTGGCATTATCTACAGGAGGGGGCTGTGTGACATTACCTACAGGGGGCTGTGTGACATTATCTACAGGGGGCTGTGTGACATTATCTACAGGGGGCTGTGTGACATTATATACAGGGGGCTGTGTGACATTATCTACAGAGGGCTGTGTGACATTACCTACAGGGGGCTGTGTGACATTATCTACAGGGGGCTGTGTGACATTATCTACAGGGGGCTGTGTGACATTATCTACAGGGGACTGTGTGGCATTATCTACAGGGGGCTGTGTGACATTATATACAGGGGGGCTGTGTGACATTATATACAGGGGGGCTGTGTGGCATTATCTACAGGGGGCTGTGTGACATTACCTACAGGGGCTGTGTGACATTATCTACAGGGGGCTGTGTGACATTATCTACAGGGGGCTGTGTGACATTACCTACAGGGGGCTGTGTGACATTATCTACAGGGGGCTGTGTGACATTATCTACAGGGGGCTGTGTGACATTATCTACAGGGGACTGTGTGGCATTATCTACAGGGGGCTGTGTGACATTATATACAGGGGGGCTGTGTGACATTATATACAGGGGGGCTGTGTGGCATTATCTACAGGGGGCTGTGTGACATTACCTACAGGGGCTGTGTGACATTATCTACAGGGGGCTGTGTGACATTATCTACAGGGAGCTGTGTGACATTATCTACAGGAGGCTGTGTGACATTATCTACAGGGAGCTGTATGACATTATCTACAGGGGGCTGTGTGGCATTACATACAGGGGGCTGTGTGACATTACCTACAGGGGCCTGTGTGACATTACCTACAGGGGTCTGTGTGACATTACCTACAGGGGGCTGTGTGACATTACATACAGGGGGCTGTGTGACATTATCTACAGGGGGGCTGTGTGACATTATCTACAGGGGGCTGTGTGACATTACCTACAGGGGTCTGTGTGACATTACCTACAGGGGGCTGTGTGACATTACCTACAGGGGGCTGTGTGACATCATATACAGGGGGCTGTGTGACATTATATACAGGGGGCTGTGTGACACTATCTACAGGGGGCTGTGTGACATTATCTACAGGGGGCTGTGTGACATTATCTACAGGAGGCTGTGTGACATTATCTACAGGGGGCTGTGTGACATTATCTACAGGGGGCTGTGTGACATTATCTACAGGGGGCTGTGTGACATTACCTACAGGAGGCTGTGTGACATTACCTACAGGGGGCTGTGTGACATTACCTACAGGGGGCTGTGTGACATTACCTACAGGGGGCTGTGTGACATTACCTACAGGAGGCTGTGTGACATTACATACAGGGGGCTGTGTGACATTACCTACAGGGGGCTGTGTGACATTACCTACAGGGGGCTGTGTGACATTATCTACAGGGGGCTGTGTGACATTATCTACAGGGGGCTGTGTGACATTATATACAGGGGGCTGTGTGACATTATATACAGGGGGCTGTGTGGCACTATCTACAGGGGGCTGTGTGACATTATCTACAGGGGGCTGTGTGACATTATCTACAGGGGGCTGTGTGACATTATCTACAGGGGGCTGTGTGACATTATCTACAGGGGGCTGTGTGACATTATCTACAGGGGGCTGTGTGACATTATCTACAGGGGGCTGTGTGACATTATATACAGGGGGCTGTGTGACATTATCTACAGCGGGCTGTGTGACATTATCTACAGGGGGCTGTGTGACATTACCTACAGGGGGCTGTGTGACATTATCTACAGGGGGCTGTGTGACATTACCTACAGGGGACTGTGTGACATTATCTACAGGGGGCTGTGTGACATTATCTACAGGGGGCTGTGTGACATTATCTACAGGGGGCTGTGTGACATTATCTACAGGGGGCTGTGTGACATTATCTACAGGGGGCTGTGTGACATTATATACAGGGGGCTGTGTGACATTATATACAGGGGGCTGTGTGACATTATATACAGGGGGCTGTGTGACATTATCTACAGGGGGCTGTGTGACATTATATACAGGGGGCTGTGTGACATTATATACAGGGGGCTGTGTGACATTACAGGGGGCTGTGTGACATTATCTACAGGGGGCTGTGTGACATTATCTACAGGGGGCTGTGTGGCACTATCTACAGGGGGCTGTGTGACATTATCTACAGGAGGCTGTGTGACATTATATACAGGGAGCTGTGTGGCATTATCTACAGGGGGCTGTGTGACATTATCTACAGGGGGCTGTGTGACATTATCTACAGGGGGCTGTGTGACATTATCTACAGGGGGCTGTGTGACATTATCTACAGGGGGCTGTGTGACATTATCTACAGGGGGGCTGTGTGACATTATCTACAGGGGGCTGTGTGGCATTATCTACAGGGGGCTGTGTGACATTATCTACAGGGGGCTGTGAGACACTATCTACAGGGGGCTGTGTGGCATTACCTACAGGGGGCTGTGTGACATTATCTACAGGGGGCTGTGTGACATTACCTACAGGGGGGGGGCTGTGTGACATTATCTACAGGGGGCTGTGTGACATTATCTACAGGGGGCTGTGTGACATTATCTACAGGGGGCTGTGTGACATTATCTACAGGGGGCTGTGTGACATTATCTACAGGGGGCTGTGTGACATTATCTACAGGGGGCTGTGTGACATTATCTACAGGGGGCTGTGTGACATTATCTACAGGGGGCTGTGTGACATTACCTACAGGGGGCTGTGTGACATTATCTACAGTGGGCTGTGTGACATTATCTACAGGGGGCTGTGTGACATTATCTACAGGGGGCTGTGTGACATTATCTACAGGGGGCTGTGTGACATTACAGGGGGCTGTGTGACATTATATACAGGGGGCTGTGTGACATTATCTACAGGGGGCTGTGTGACATTACAGGGGGCTGTGTGACATTACCTACAGGGGGCTGTGTGACATTATCTACAGGGGGCTGTGTGACATTACCTACAGGGGGCTGTGTGACATTACCTACAGGGGGCTGTGTGACATTATCTACAGGGGGCTGTGTGACATTATCTACAGGAGGCTGTGTGACATTATCTACAGGGGGCTGTGTGACATTATCTACAGGGGGCTGTGTGACATTACCTACAGGGGGCTGTGTGACATTATCTACAGTGGGCTGTGTGACATTATCTACAGGGGGCTGTGTGACATTATCTACAGGGGGCTGTGTGACATTATCTACAGGGGGCTGTGTGACATTATCTACAGGGGGCTGTGTGACATTACCTACAGGGGTCTGTGTGACATTATCTACAGGGGGCTGTGTGACATTATCTACAGGGGGCTGTGTGGTATTACCTACAGGGGGCTGTGTGGCATTATCTACAGGGGGCTGTATGACATTATCTACAGGGGGCTGTGTGACATTATCTACAGGGGGCTGTGTGACATTATCTACAGGGGGCTGTGTGACATTATCTACAGGGGGCTGTGTGACATTACCTACAGGGGGCTGTGTGACATTACATACAGGGGGCTGTGTGACATTATCTACAGGGGGCTGTGTGGCATTATATACAGGGGGCTGTGTGACATTATATACAGGGGGCTGTGTGACATTATCTACAGGGGGCTGTGTGACATTATCTACAGGGGGCTGTGTGACATTATCTACAGGGGGCTGTGTGACATTATCTACAGGGGGCTGTGTGACATTATCTACAGGGGGCTGTGTGACATTATCTACAGGGGGCTGTGTGGCATTATCTACAGGGGCTGTGTGACATTATCTACAGGGGTCTGTGTGACATTATCTACAGGGGGCTGTGTGACATTATCTACAGGGGGCTGTGTGACATTATCTACAGGGGGCTGTGTGACATTATCTACAGGGGGGTGTGACATTATATACAGGGGGCTGTGTGACATTATCTACAGGGGGCTGTGTGACATTATATACAGGGGGCCGTGTAACATTATCTACAGGAGGCTGTGTGACATTATATACAGGGGGCTGTGTGACATTATCTACAGGGGGCTGTGTGACATTATCTACAGGGGGCTGTGTGACATTACCTACAGGGGGCTGTGTGACATTACCTACAGGGGGGCTGTGTGACATTATCTACAGGGGGCTGTGTGACATTATATACAGGGGGCTGTGTGACATTATCTACAGGAGGGCTGTGTGACATTATCTACAGGGGGCTGTGTGACATTATATACAGGGGGCCGTGTAACATTATCTACAGGAGGCTGTGTGACATTATATACAGGGGGCTGTGTGACATTATCTACAGGGGGCTGTGTGACATTATCTACAGGGGGCTGTGTGACATTACCTACAGGGGGCTGTGTGACATTACCTACAGGGGGGCTGTGTGACATTATCTACAGGGGGCTGTGTGACATTATATACAGGGGGCTGTGTGACACTATCTACAGGGGGCTGTGTGACATTACCTACAGGGGGCTGTGTGGCATTATCTACAGGGGCTGTGTGACATTATATACAGGGGGCTGTGTGATATTATCTACAGGAGGCTGTGTGACATCATATACAGGGGGCTGTGTGACATTACCTACAGGGGACTGTGTGACATTACCTACAGGGGGCTGTGTGATATTATCTACAGGGGGCTGTGTGACATTATCTACAGGGGGCTGTGTGACATTATCTACAGGAGGCTGTGTGACATTATCTACAGGGGCTGTGTGACATTACCTACAGGGGGCTGTGTGACATTACCTACAGGGGGCTGTGTGACATTACCTACAGGGGGCTGTGTGACATTATCTACAGGGGGCTGTGTGACATTATCTACAGGGAGCTGTGTGACATTATCTACAGGGGGCTGTGTGACATTACCTACAGGGGGCTGTGTGACATTATCTACAGGGGGCTGTGTGACATTATCTACAGGGGGCTGTGTGACATTACCTACAGGGGGCTGTGTGACATAACCTACAGGGGGCTGTGAGACATTATCTACAGGGGGGCTGTGTGACATTACCTACAGGGGGCTGTGTGACATTACCTACAGGGGGCTGTGTGACATTACCTACAGGGGGCTGTGTGACATTATCTACAGGGGACTGTGTGACATTATCTACAGGGGGCTGTGTGACATTATCTACAGGGGGCTGTGTGACATTATCTACAGGGGACTGTGTGACATTATCTACAGGGGGCTGTGTGGCATTACCTACAGGGAGCTGTGTGGCATTATCTACAGGGGGCTGTGTGACATTATCTACAGGGGGCTGTGTGACATTATCTACAGGGGACTGTGTGACATTATCTACAGGGGGCTGTGTGGCATTACCTACAGGGAGCTGTGTGGCATTATCTACAGGAGGGCTGTGTGACATTATCTACAGGGGGCTGTGTGACATTATCTACAGGGGGCTGTGTGACATTATCTACAGGGGCTGTGTGACATTATATACAGGGGGCTGTGTGACATTACCTACAGGGGGCTGTGTGACATTACCTACAGGGGGCTGTGTGACATTACCTACAGGGGGCTGTGTGGCATTACATACAGGGGGCTGTGTGACATTATCTACAGGGGGCTGTGTGACATTATCTACAGGGGGCTGTGTGACATTATCTACAGGGGGCTGTGTGACATTATCTACAGGGGGGGCTGTGTGACATTATCTACAGGGGGGGCTGTGTGGCATTACCTACAGGGGGGGCTGTGTGGCATTACCTACAGGGGGCTGTGTGGCATTACCTACAGGGGGCTGTGTGGCATTACCTACAGGGGGCTGTGTGGCATTACCTACAGGGGGCTGTGTGATATTATCTACAGGGGGCTGTGTGACATTATCTACAGGGGGCTGTGTGACATTATCTACAGGGGGCTGTGTGGCATTACCTACAGGGGGCTGTGTGACATTATCTACAGGGGGCTGTGTGGCATTACCTACAGGGGGCTGTGTGACATTACCTACAGGGGGCTGTGTGACATTATCTACAGGGGGCTGTGTGACATTATATACAGGGGGCTGTGTGACATTATCTACAGGGGGCTGTGTGACATTACCTACAGGGGTCTGTGTGACATTATCTACAGGAGGCTGTGTGACATTATCTACAGGGGGGCTGTGTGACATTACCTACAGGGGGCTGTGTGACATTATATACAGGGGGCTGTGTGACACTATCTACAGGGGGCTGTGTGACATTACCTACAGGGGCTGTGTGACATTATCTACAGGGGCTGTGTGACATTA
>NW_027462641.1:0-52960 GCF_050947455.1 Rhinoderma darwinii
AGTTATTCACAGAAACATGGTTCTGAACATGCTGCCAATTTCTCGCCTGGGAAACATGCAGAGAAGTCCAAGATAGTGTTTTTTAGACTGGCTGCCACGAGCTGAATCGAATGCAGCCAAGAGCGAGCGTCTAGGACTTACGGTTCAGGAGTTATTCACAGAAACATGGTTCTGAACATGCTGCCAATTGCTCGCCTGGGAAACATGCAGAGAAGTCCAAGATAGTGTTTTTTAGACTGGCTGCCACGAGCTGAATCGAATGCAGCCAAGAGCGAGCGTCTAGGACTTACGGTTCAGGAGTTATTCACAGAAACATGGTTCTTTTACTGCCAGCCGCGAAAGCGAAAATAACCAAGATCGAGCGTCTAGGATTTACTTGTCAATAACTCGCCTGGGAAACATCCAGAGAAGTCAAACACAGTGCTCCTATACTAATTGCCAGGCGCTGAGACGAATGCCGCCAAGATCGAGCGTCTAGGACTTACGGTTCAGGAGTTATTCACAGAAACATGGTTCTGAACATGCTGCCAATTTCTCGCCTGGGAAACATGCAGAGAAGTCCAAGATAGTGTTTTTTAGACTGGCTGCCACGAGCTGAATCGAATGCAGCCAAGAGCGAGCGTCTAGGACTTACGGTTCAGGAGTTATTCACAGAAACATGGTTCTTTTACTGCCAGCCGCGAAAGCGAAAATAACCAAGATCGAGCGTCTAGGATTTACTTGTCAATAACTCGCCTGGGAAACATCCAGAGAAGTCAAACACAGTGCTCCTATACTAATTGCCAGGCGCTGAGACGAATGCCGCCAAGATCGAGCGTCTAGGACTTACGGTTCAGGAGTTATTCACAGAAACATGGTTCTGAACATGCTGCCAATTTCTCGCCTGGGAAACATGCAGAGAAGTCCAAGATAGTGTTTTTTAGACTGGCTGCCACGAGCTGAATCGAATGCAGCCAAGAGCGAGCGTCTAGGACTTACGGTTCAGGAGTTATTCACAGAAACATGGTTCTGAACATGCTGCCAATTGCTCGCCTGGGAAACATGCAGAGAAGTCCGAGATAGTGTTTTTTAGACTGGCTGCCACGAGCTGAATCGAATGCAGCCAAGAGCGAGCGTCTAGGACTTACGGTTCAGGAGTTATTCACAGAAACATGGTTCTGAACATGCTGCCAATTTCTCGCCTGGGAAACATGCAGAGAAGTCCAAGATAGTGTTTTTTAGACTGGCTGCCACGAGCTGAATCGAATGCAGCCAAGAGCGAGCGTCTAGGACTTACGGTTCAGGAGTTATTCACAGAAACATGGTTCTGAACATGCTGCCAATTGCTCGCCTGGGAAACATGCAGAGAAGTCCAAGATAGTGTTTTTTAGACTGGCTGCCACGAGCTGAATCGAATGCAGCCAAGAGCGAGCGTCTAGGACTTACGGTTCAGGAGTTATTCACAGAAACATGGTTCTGAACATGCTGCCAATTGCTCGCCTGGGAAACATGCAGAGAAGTCCAAGATAGTGTTTTTTAGACTGGCTGCCACGAGCTGAATCGAATGCAGCCAAGAGCGAGCGTCTAGGACTTACGGTTCAGGAGTTATTCACAGAAACATGGTTCTTTTACTGCCAGCCGCGAAAGCGAAAATAACCAAGATCGAGCGTCTAGGATTTACTTGTCAATAACTCGCCTGGGAAACATCCAGAGAAGTCAAACACAGTGCTCCTATACTAATTGCCAGGCGCTGAGACGAATGCCGCCAAGATCGAGCGTCTAGGACTTACGGTTCAGGAGTTATTCACAGAAACATGGTTCTGAACATGCTGCCAATTTCTCGCCTGGGAAACATGCAGAGAAGTCCAAGATAGTGTTTTTTAGACTGGCTGCCACGAGCTGAATCGAATGCAGCCAAGAGCGAGCGTCTAGGACTTACGGTTCAGGAGTTATTCACAGAAACATGGTTCTTTTACTGCCAGCCGCGAAAGCGAAAATAACCAAGATCGAGCGTCTAGGATTTACTTGTCAATAACTCGCCTGGGAAACATCCAGAGAAGTCAAACACAGTGCTCCTATACTAATTGCCAGGCGCTGAGACGAATGCCGCCAAGATCGAGCGTCTAGGACTTACGGATTTCAGGAGTTATTCACAGAAACATGGTTCTGAACATGCTGCCAATTTCTCGGCCTGGGAAACATGCAGAGAAGTCCAAGATAGTGTTTTTTAGACTGGCTGCCACGAGCTGAATCGAATGCAGCCAAGAGCGAGCGTCTAGGACTTACGGTTCAGGAGTTATTCACAGAAACATGGTTCTTTTACTGCCAGCCGCGAAAGCGAAAATAACCAAGATCGAGCGTCTAGGATTTACTTGTCAATAACTCGCCTGGGAAACATCCAGAGAAGTCAAACACAGTGCTCCTATACTAATTGCCAGGCGCTGAGACGAATGCCGCCAAGATCGAGCGTCTAGGACTTACGGTTCAGGAGTTATTCACAGAAACATGGTTCTGAACATGCTGCCAATTTCTCGCCTGGGAAACATGCAGAGAAGTCCAAGATAGTGTTTTTTAGACTGGCTGCCACGAGCTGAATCGAATGCAGCCAAGAGCGAGCGTCTAGGACTTACGGTTCAGGAGTTATTCACAGAAACATGGTTCTGAACATGCTGCCAATTGCTCGCCTGGGAAACATGCAGAGAAGTCCGAGATAGTGTTTTTTAGACTGGCTGCCACGAGCTGAATCGAATGCAGCCAAGAGCGAGCGTCTAGGACTTACGGTTCAGGAGTTATTCACAGAAACATGGTTCTGAACATGCTGCCAATTTCTCGCCTGGGAAACATGCAGAGAAGTCCAAGATAGTGTTTTTTAGACTGGCTGCCACGAGCTGAATCGAATGCAGCCAAGAGCGAGCGTCTAGGACTTACGGTTCAGGAGTTATTCACAGAAACATGGTTCTTTTACTGCCAGCCGCGAAAGCGAAAATAACCAAGATCGAGCGTCTAGGATTTACTTGTCAATAACTCGCCTGGGAAACATCCAGAGAAGTCAAACACAGTGCTCCTATACTAATTGCCAGGCGCTGAGACGAATGCCGCCAAGATCGAGCGTCTAGGACTTACGGTTCAGGAGTTATTCACAGAAACATGGTTCTGAACATGCTGCCAATTTCTCGCCTGGGAAACATGCAGAGAAGTCCAAGATAGTGTTTTTTAGACTGGCTGCCACGAGCTGAATCGAATGCAGCCAAGAGCGAGCGTCTAGGACTTACGGTTCAGGAGTTATTCACAGAAACATGGTTCTGAACATGCTGCCAATTGCTCGCCTGGGAAACATGCAGAGAAGTCCAAGATAGTGTTTTTTAGACTGGCTGCCACGAGCTGAATCGAATGCAGCCAAGAGCGAGCGTCTAGGACTTACGGTTCAGGAGTTATTCACAGAAACATGGTTCTGAACATGCTGCCAATTTCTCGCCTGGGAAACATGCAGAGAAGTCCAAGATAGTGTTTTTTAGACTGGCTGCCACGAGCTGAATCGAATGCAGCCAAGAGCGAGCGTCTAGGACTTACGGTTCAGGAGTTATTCACAGAAACATGGTTCTGAACATGCTGCCAATTGCTCGCCTGGGAAACATGCAGAGAAGTCCAAGATAGTGTTTTTTAGACTGGCTGCCACGAGCTGAATCGAATGCAGCCAAGAGCGAGCGTCTAGGACTTACGGTTCAGGAGTTATTCACAGAAACATGGTTCTGAACATGCTGCCAATTGCTCGCCTGGGAAACATGCAGAGAAGTCCAAGATAGTGTTTTTTAGACTGGCTGCCACGAGCTGAATCGAATGCAGCCAAGAGCGAGCGTCTAGGACTTACGGTTCAGGAGTTATTCACAGAAACATGGTTCTGAACATGCTGCCAATTGCTCGCCTGGGAAACATGCAGAGAAGTCCAAGATAGTGTTTTTTAGACTGGCTGCCACGAGCTGAATCGAATGCAGCCAAGAGCGAGCGTCTAGGACTTACGGTTCAGGAGTTATTCACAGAAACATGGTTCTTTTACTGCCAGCCGCGAAAGCGAAAATAACCAAGATCGAGCGTCTAGGATTTACTTGTCAATAACTCGCCTGGGAAACATCCAGAGAAGTCAAACACAGTGCTCCTATACTAATTGCCAGGCGCTGAGACGAATGCCGCCAAGATCGAGCGTCTAGGACTTACGGTTCAGGAGTTATTCACAGAAACATGGTTCTGAACATGCTGCCAATTTCTCGCCTGGGAAACATGCAGAGAAGTCCAAGATAGTGTTTTTTAGACTGGCTGCCACGAGCTGAATCGAATGCAGCCAAGAGCGAGCGTCTAGGACTTACGGTTCAGGAGTTATTCACAGAAACATGGTTCTTTTACTGCCAGCCCGCGAAAGCGAAAATAACCAAGATCGAGCGTCTAGGATTTACTTGTCAATAACTCGCCTGGGAAACATCCAGAGAAGTCAAACACAGTGCTCCTATACTAATTGCCAGGCGCTGAGACGAATGCCGCCAAGATCGAGCGTCTAGGACTTACGGTTCAGGAGTTATTCACAGAAACATGGTTCTGAACATGCTGCCAATTTCTCGCCTGGGAAACATGCAGAGAAGTCCAAGATAGTGTTTTTTAGACTGGCTGCCACGAGCTGAATCGAATGCAGCCAAGAGCGAGCGTCTAGGACTTACGGTTCAGGAGTTATTCACAGAAACATGGTTCTGAACATGCTGCCAATTGCTCGCCTGGGAAACATGCAGAGAAGTCCAAGATAGTGTTTTTTAGACTGGCTGCCACGAGCTGAATCGAATGCAGCCAAGAGCGAGCGTCTAGGACTTACGGTTCAGGAGTTATTCACAGAAACATGGTTCTGAACATGCTGCCAATTGCTCGCCTGGGAAACATGCAGAGAAGTCCAAGATAGTGTTTTTTAGACTGGCTGCCACGAGCTGAATCGAATGCAGCCAAGAGCGAGCGTCTAGGACTTACGGTTCAGGAGTTATTCACAGAAACATGGTTCTTTTACTGCCAGCCGCGAAAGCGAAAATAACCAAGATCGAGCGTCTAGGATTTACTTGTCAATAACTCGCCTGGGAAACATCCAGAGAAGTCAAACACAGTGCTCCTATACTAATTGCCAGGCGCTGAGACGAATGCCGCCAAGATCGAGCGTCTAGGACTTACGGTTCAGGAGTTATTCACAGAAACATGGTTCTGAACATGCTGCCAATTGCTCGCCTGGGAAACATGCAGAGAAGTCCAAGATAGTGTTTTTTAGACTGGCTGCCACGAGCTGAATCGAATGCAGCCAAGAGCGAGCGTCTAGGACTTACGGTTCAGGAGTTATTCACAGAAACATGGTTCTGAACATGCTGCCAATTGCTCGCCTGGGAAACATGCAGAGAAGTCCAAGATAGTGTTTTTTAGACTGGCTGCCACGAGCTGAATCGAATGCAGCCAAGAGCGAGCGTCTAGGACTTACGGTTCAGGAGTTATTCACAGAAACATGGTTCTTTTACTGCCAGCCGCGAAAGCGAAAATAACCAAGATCGAGCGTCTAGGATTTACTTGTCAATAACTCGCCTGGGAAACATCCAGAGAAGTCAAACACAGTGCTCCTATACTAATTGCCAGGCGCTGAGACGAATGCCGCCAAGATCGAGCGTCTAGGACTTACGGTTCAGGAGTTATTCACAGAAACATGGTTCTGAACATGCTGCCAATTTCTCGCCTGGGAAACATGCAGAGAAGTCCAAGATAGTGTTTTTTAGACTGGCTGCCACGAGCTGAATCGAATGCAGCCAAGAGCGAGCGTCTAGGACTTACGGTTCAGGAGTTATTCACAGAAACATGGTTCTTTTACTGCCAGCCGCGAAAGCGAAAATAACCAAGATCGAGCGTCTAGGATTTACTTGTCAATAACTCGCCTGGGAAACATCCAGAGAAGTCAAACACAGTGCTCCTATACTAATTGCCAGGCGCTGAGACGAATGCCGCCAAGATCGAGCGTCTAGGACTTACGGTTCAGGAGTTATTCACAGAAACATGGTTCTGAACATGCTGCCAATTTCTCGCCTGGGAAACATGCAGAGAAGTCCAAGATAGTGTTTTTTAGACTGGCTGCCACGAGCTGAATCGAATGCAGCCAAGAGCGAGCGTCTAGGACTTACGGTTCAGGAGTTATTCACAGAAACATGGTTCTGAACATGCTGCCAATTGCTCGCCTGGGAAACATGCAGAGAAGTCCAAGATAGTGTTTTTTAGACTGGCTGCCACGAGCTGAATCGAATGCAGCCAAGAGCGAGCGTCTAGGACTTACGGTTCAGGAGTTATTCACAGAAACATGGTTCTTTTACTGCCAGCCGCGAAAGCGAAAATAACCAAGATCGAGCGTCTAGGATTTACTTGTCAATAACTCGCCTGGGAAACATCCAGAGAAGTCAAACACAGTGCTCCTATACTAATTGCCAGGCGCTGAGACGAATGCCGCCAAGATCGAGCGTCTAGGACTTACGGTTCAGGAGTTATTCACAGAAACATGGTTCTGAACATGCTGCCAATTTCTCGCCTGGGAAACATGCAGAGAAGTCCAAGATAGTGTTTTTTAGACTGGCTGCCACGAGCTGAATCGAATGCAGCCAAGAGCGAGCGTCTAGGACTTACGGTTCAGGAGTTATTCACAGAAACATGGTTCTTTTACTGCCAGCCGCGAAAGCGAAAATAACCAAGATCGAGCGTCTAGGATTTACTTGTCAATAACTCGCCTGGGAAACATCCAGAGAAGTCAAACACAGTGCTCCTATACTAATTGCCAGGCGCTGAGACGAATGCCGCCAAGATCGAGCGTCTAGGACTTACGGTTCAGGAGTTATTCACAGAAACATGGTTCTGAACATGCTGCCAATTTCTCGCCTGGGAAACATGCAGAGAAGTCCAAGATAGTGTTTTTTAGACTGGCTGCCACGAGCTGAATCGAATGCAGCCAAGAGCGAGCGTCTAGGACTTACGGTTCAGGAGTTATTCACAGAAACATGGTTCTTTTACTGCCAGCCGCGAAAGCGAAAATAACCAAGATCGAGCGTCTAGGATTTACTTGTCAATAACTCGCCTGGGAAACATCCAGAGAAGTCAAACACAGTGCTCCTATACTAATTGCCAGGCGCTGAGACGAATGCCGCCAAGATCGAGCGTCTAGGACTTACGGTTCAGGAGTTATTCACAGAAACATGGTTCTGAACATGCTGCCAATTGCTCGCCTGGGAAACATGCAGAGAAGTCCAAGATAGTGTTTTTTAGACTGGCTGCCACGAGCTGAATCGAATGCAGCCAAGAGCGAGCGTCTAGGACTTACGGTTCAGGAGTTATTCACAGAAACATGGTTCTGAACATGCTGCCAATTTCTCGCCTGGGAAACATGCAGAGAAGTCCAAGATAGTGTTTTTTAGACTGGCTGCCACGAGCTGAATCGAATGCAGCCAAGAGCGAGCGTCTAGGACTTACGGTTCAGGAGTTATTCACAGAAACATGGTTCTGAACATGCTGCCAATTGCTCGCCTGGGAAACATGCAGAGAAGTCCAAGATAGTGTTTTTTAGACTGGCTGCCACGAGCTGAATCGAATGCAGCCAAGAGCGAGCGTCTAGGACTTACGGTTCAGGAGTTATTCACAGAAACATGGTTCTTTTACTGCCAGCCGCGAAAGCGAAAATAACCAAGATCGAGCGTCTAGGATTTACTTGTCAATAACTCGCCTGGGAAACATCCAGAGAAGTCAAACACAGTGCTCCTATACTAATTGCCAGGCGCTGAGACGAATGCCGCCAAGATCGAGCGTCTAGGACTTACGGTTCAGGAGTTATTCACAGAAACATGGTTCTGAACATGCTGCCAATTGCTCGCCTGGGAAACATGCAGAGAAGTCCAAGATAGTGTTTTTTAGACTGGCTGCCACGAGCTGAATCGAATGCAGCCAAGAGCGAGCGTCTAGGACTTACGGTTCAGGAGTTATTCACAGAAACATGGTTCTTTTACTGCCAGCCGCGAAAGCGAAAATAACCAAGATCGAGCGTCTAGGATTTACTTGTCAATAACTCGCCTGGGAAACATCCAGAGAAGTCAAACACAGTGCTCCTATACTAATTGCCAGGCGCTGAGACGAATGCCGCCAAGATCGAGCGTCTAGGACTTACGGTTCAGGAGTTATTCACAGAAACATGGTTCTGAACATGCTGCCAATTTCTCGCCTGGGAAACATGCAGAGAAGTCCAAGATAGTGTTTTTTAGACTGGCTGCCACGAGCTGAATCGAATGCAGCCAAGAGCGAGCGTCTAGGACTTACGGTTCAGGAGTTATTCACAGAAACATGGTTCTGAACATGCTGCCAATTGCTCGCCTGGGAAACATGCAGAGAAGTCCAAGATAGTGTTTTTTAGACTGGCTGCCACGAGCTGAATCGAATGCAGCCAAGAGCGAGCGTCTAGGACTTACGGTTCAGGAGTTATTCACAGAAACATGGTTCTGAACATGCTGCCAATTTCTCGCCTGGGAAACATGCAGAGAAGTCCAAGATAGTGTTTTTTAGACTGGCTGCCACGAGCTGAATCGAATGCAGCCAAGAGCGAGCGTCTAGGACTTACGGTTCAGGAGTTATTCACAGAAACATGGTTCTGAACATGCTGCCAATTGCTCGCCTGGGAAACATGCAGAGAAGTCCAAGATAGTGTTTTTTAGACTGGCTGCCACGAGCTGAATCGAATGCAGCCAAGAGCGAGCGTCTAGGACTTACGGTTCAGGAGTTATTCACAGAAACATGGTTCTGAACATGCTGCCAATTGCTCGCCTGGGAAACATGCAGAGAAGTCCAAGATAGTGTTTTTTAGACTGGCTGCCACGAGCTGAATCGAATGCAGCCAAGAGCGAGCGTCTAGGACTTACGGTTCAGGAGTTATTCACAGAAACATGGTTCTGAACATGCTGCCAATTGCTCGCCTGGGAAACATGCAGAGAAGTCCAAGATAGTGTTTTTTAGACTGGCTGCCACGAGCTGAATCGAATGCAGCCAAGAGCGAGCGTCTAGGACTTACGGTTCAGGAGTTATTCACAGAAACATGGTTCTTTTACTGCCAGCCGCGAAAGCGAAAATAACCAAGATCGAGCGTCTAGGATTTACTTGTCAATAACTCGCCTGGGAAACATCCAGAGAAGTCAAACACAGTGCTCCTATACTAATTGCCAGGCGCTGAGACGAATGCCGCCAAGATCGAGCGTCTAGGACTTACGGTTCAGGAGTTATTCACAGAAACATGGTTCTGAACATGCTGCCAATTTCTCGCCTGGGAAACATGCAGAGAAGTCCAAGATAGTGTTTTTTAGACTGGCTGCCACGAGCTGAATCGAATGCAGCCAAGAGCGAGCGTCTAGGACTTACGGTTCAGGAGTTATTCACAGAAACATGGTTCTTTTACTGCCAGCCGCGAAAGCGAAAATAACCAAGATCGAGCGTCTAGGATTTACTTGTCAATAACTCGCCTGGGAAACATCCAGAGAAGTCAAACACAGTGCTCCTATACTAATTGCCAGGCGCTGAGACGAATGCCGCCAAGATCGAGCGTCTAGGACTTACGGTTCAGGAGTTATTCACAGAAACATGGTTCTGAACATGCTGCCAATTTCTCGCCTGGGAAACATGCAGAGAAGTCCAAGATAGTGTTTTTTAGACTGGCTGCCACGAGCTGAATCGAATGCAGCCAAGAGCGAGCGTCTAGGACTTACGGTTCAGGAGTTATTCACAGAAACATGGTTCTGAACATGCTGCCAATTGCTCGCCTGGGAAACATGCAGAGAAGTCCAAGATAGTGTTTTTTAGACTGGCTGCCACGAGCTGAATCGAATGCAGCCAAGAGCGAGCGTCTAGGACTTACGGTTCAGGAGTTATTCACAGAAACATGGTTCTGAACATGCTGCCAATTGCTCGCCTGGGAAACATGCAGAGAAGTCCAAGATAGTGTTTTTTAGACTGTCTGCCACGAGCTGAATCGAATGCAGCCAAGAGCGAGCGTCTAGGACTTACGGTTCAGGAGTTATTCACAGAAACATGGTTCTTTTACTGCCAGCCGCGAAAGCGAAAATAACCAAGATCGAGCGTCTAGGATTTACTTGTCAATAACTCGCCTGGGAAACATCCAGAGAAGTCAAACACAGTGCTCCTATACTAATTGCCAGGCGCTGAGACGAATGCCGCCAAGATCGAGCGTCTAGGACTTACGGTTCAGGAGTTATTCACAGAAACATGGTTCTGAACATGCTGCCAATTGCTCGCCTGGGAAACATGCAGAGAAGTCCAAGATAGTGTTTTTTAGACTGGCTGCCACGAGCTGAATCGAATGCCGCCAAGATCGAGCGTCTAGGACTTACGGTTCAGGAGTTATTCACAGAAACATGGTTCTGAACATGCTGCCAATTTCTCGCCTGGGAAACATGCAGAGAAGTCCAAGATAGTGTTTTTTAGACTGGCTGCCACGAGCTGAATCGAATGCAGCCAAGAGCGAGCGTCTAGGACTTACGGTTCAGGAGTTATTCACAGAAACATGGTTCTTTTACTGCCAGCCGCGAAAGCGAAAATAACCAAGATCGAGCGTCTAGGATTTACTTGTCAATAACTCGCCTGGGAAACATCCAGAGAAGTCAAACACAGTGCTCCTATACTAATTGCCAGGCGCTGAGACGAATGCCGCCAAGATCGAGCGTCTAGGACTTACGGTTCAGGAGTTATTCACAGAAACATGGTTCTGAACATGCTGCCAATTGCTCGCCTGGGAAACATGCAGAGAAGTCCAAGATAGTGTTTTTTAGACTGGCTGCCACGAGCTGAATCGAATGCAGCCAAGAGCGAGCGTCTAGGACTTACGGTTCAGGAGTTATTCACAGAAACATGGTTCTGAACATGCTGCCAATTTCTCGCCTGGGAAACATGCAGAGAAGTCCAAGATAGTGTTTTTTAGACTGGCTGCCACGAGCTGAATCGAATGCAGCCAAGAGCGAGCGTCTAGGACTTACGGTTCAGGAGTTATTCACAGAAACATGGTTCTGAACATGCTGCCAATTGCTCGCCTGGGAAACATGCAGAGAAGTCCAAGATAGTGTTTTTTAGACTGGCTGCCACGAGCTGAATCGAATGCAGCCAAGAGCGAGCGTCTAGGACTTACGGTTCAGGAGTTATTCACAGAAACATGGTTCTTTTACTGCCAGCCGCGAAAGCGAAAATAACCAAGATCGAGCGTCTAGGATTTACTTGTCAATAACTCGCCTGGGAAACATCCAGAGAAGTCAAACACAGTGCTCCTATACTAATTGCCAGGCGCTGAGACGAATGCCGCCAAGATCGAGCGTCTAGGACTTACGGTTCAGGAGTTATTCACAGAAACATGGTTCTGAACATGCTGCCAATTGCTCGCCTGGGAAACATGCAGAGAAGTCCAAGATAGTGTTTTTTAGACTGGCTGCCACGAGCTGAATCGAATGCAGCCAAGAGCGAGCGTCTAGGACTTACGGTTCAGGAGTTATTCACAGAAACATGGTTCTTTTACTGCCAGCCGCGAAAGCGAAAATAACCAAGATCGAGCGTCTAGGATTTACTTGTCAATAACTCGCCTGGGAAACATCCAGAGAAGTCAAACACAGTGCTCCTATACTAATTGCCAGGCGCTGAGACGAATGCCGCCAAGATCGAGCGTCTAGGACTTACGGTTCAGGAGTTATTCACAGAAACATGGTTCTGAACATGCTGCCAATTTCTCGCCTGGGAAACATGCAGAGAAGTCCAAGATAGTGTTTTTTAGACTGGCTGCCACGAGCTGAATCGAATGCAGCCAAGAGCGAGCGTCTAGGACTTACGGTTCAGGAGTTATTCACAGAAACATGGTTCTTTTACTGCCAGCCGCGAAAGCGAAAATAACCAAGATCGAGCGTCTAGGATTTACTTGTCAATAACTCGCCTGGGAAACATCCAGAGAAGTCAAACACAGTGCTCCTATACTAATTGCCAGGCGCTGAGACGAATGCCGCCAAGATCGAGCGTCTAGGACTTACGGTTCAGGAGTTATTCACAGAAACATGGTTCTGAACATGCTGCCAATTGCTCGCCTGGGAAACATGCAGAGAAGTCCAAGATAGTGTTTTTTAGACTGGCTGCCACGAGCTGAATCGAATGCAGCCAAGAGCGAGCGTCTAGGACTTACGGTTCAGGAGTTATTCACAGAAACATGGTTCTGAACATGCTGCCAATTTCTCGCCTGGGAAACATGCAGAGAAGTCCAAGATAGTGTTTTTTAGACTGGCTGCCACGAGCTGAATCGAATGCAGCCAAGAGCGAGCGTCTAGGACTTACGGTTCAGGAGTTATTCACAGAAACATGGTTCTGAACATGCTGCCAATTGCTCGCCTGGGAAACATGCAGAGAAGTCCAAGATAGTGTTTTTTAGACTGGCTGCCACGAGCTGAATCGAATGCAGCCAAGAGCGAGCGTCTAGGACTTACGGTTCAGGAGTTATTCACAGAAACATGGTTCTTTTACTGCCAGCCGCGAAAGCGAAAATAACCAAGATCGAGCGTCTAGGATTTACTTGTCAATAACTCGCCTGGGAAACATCCAGAGAAGTCAAGCACAGTGCTCCTATACTAATTGCCAGGCGCTGAGACGAATGCCGCCAAGATCGAGCGTCTAGGACTTACGGTTCAGGAGTTATTCACAGAAACATGGTTCTGAACATGCTGCCAATTTCTCGCCTGGGAAACTTGCAGAGAAGTCCAAGATAGTGTTTTTTAGACTGGCTGCCACGAGCTGAATCGAATGCAGCCAAGAGCGAGCGTCTAGGACTTACGGTTCAGGAGTTATTCACAGAAACATGGTTCTGAACATGCTGCCAATTTCTCGCCTGGGAAACATGCAGAGAAGTCCAAGATAGTGTTTTTTAGACTGGCTGCCACGAGCTGAATCGAATGCAGCCAAGAGCGAGCGTCTAGGACTTACGGTTCAGGAGTTATTCACAGAAACATGGTTCTGAACATGCTGCCAATTGCTCGCCTGGGAAACATGCAGAGAAGTCCAAGATAGTGTTTTTTAGACTGGCTGCCACGAGCTGAATCGAATGCAGCCAAGAGCGAGCGTCTAGGACTTACGGTTCAGGAGTTATTCACAGAAACATGGTTCTGAACATGCTGCCAATTTCTCGCCTGGGAAACATGCAGAGAAGTCCAAGATAGTGTTTTTTAGACTGGCTGCCACGAGCTGAATCGAATGCAGCCAAGAGCGAGCGTCTAGGACTTACGGTTCAGGAGTTATTCACAGAAACATGGTTCTGAACATGCTGCCAATTGCTCGCCTGGGAAACATGCAGAGAAGTCCAAGATAGTGTTTTTTAGACTGGCTGCCACGAGCTGAATCGAATGCAGCCAAGAGCGAGCGTCTAGGACTTACGGGTTCAGGAGTTATTCACAGAAACATGGTTCTGAACATGCTGCCAATTTCTCGCCTGGGAAACATGCAGAGAAGTCCAAGATAGTGTTTTTTAGACTGGCTGCCACGAGCTGAATCGAATGCAGCCAAGAGCGAGCGTCTAGGACTTACGGTTCAGGAGTTATTCACAGAAACATGGTTCTGAACATGCTGCCAATTTCTCGCCTGGGAAACATGCAGAGAAGTCCAAGATAGTGTTTTTTAGACTGGCTGCCACGAGCTGAATCGAATGCAGCCAAGAGCGAGCGTCTAGGACTTACGGTTCAGGAGTTATTCACAGAAACATGGTTCTGAACATGCTGCCAATTGCTCGCCTGGGAAACATGCAGAGAAGTCCAAGATAGTGTTTTTTAGACTGGCTGCCACGAGCTGAATCGAATGCAGCCAAGAGCGAGCGTCTAGGACTTACGGTTCAGGAGTTATTCACAGAAACATGGTTCTGAACATGCTGCCAATTTCTCGCCTGGGAAACATGCAGAGAAGTCCAAGATAGTGTTTTTTAGACTGGCTGCCACGAGCTGAATCGAATGCAGCCAAGAGCGAGCGTCTAGGACTTACGGTTCAGGAGTTAT
The DNA here is from genome assembly GCF_050947455.1 of Rhinoderma darwinii. Taxonomy (NCBI): domain Eukaryota; kingdom Metazoa; phylum Chordata; class Amphibia; order Anura; family Rhinodermatidae; genus Rhinoderma; species Rhinoderma darwinii. The sequence goes on from NW_027462641.1 coordinate 14,079, forward strand.
TCACAGAAACATGGTTCTGAACATGCTGCCAATTGCTCGCCTGGGAAACATGCAGAGAAGTCCAAGATAGTGTTTTTTAGACTGGCTGCCACGAGCTGAATCGAATGCAGCCAAGAGCGAGCGTCTAGGACTTACGGTTCAGGAGTTATTCACAGAAACATGGTTCTGAACATGCTGCCAATTGCTCGCCTGGGAAACATGCAGAGAAGTCCAAGATAGTGTTTTTTAGACTGGCTGCCACGAGCTGAATCGAATGCAGCCAAGAGCGAGCGTCTAGGACTTACGGTTCAGGAGTTATTCACAGAAACATGGTTCTGAACATGCTGCCAATTTCTCGCCTGGGAAACATGCAGAGAAGTCCAAGATAGTGTTTTTTAGACTGGCTGCCACGAGCTGAATCGAATGCAGCCAAGAGCGAGCGTCTAGGACTTACGGTTCAGGAGTTATTCACAGAAACATGGTTCTGAACATGCTGCCAATTTCTCGCCTGGGAAACATGCAGAGAAGTCCAAGATAGTGTTTTTTAGACTGGCTGCCACGAGCTGAATCGAATGCAGCCAAGAGCGAGCGTCTAGGACTTACGGTTCAGGAGTTATTCACAGAAACATGGTTCTGAACATGCTGCCAATTGCTCGCCTGGGAAACATGCAGAGAAGTCCAAGATAGTGTTTTTTAGACTGGCTGCCACGAGCTGAATCGAATGCAGCCAAGAGCGAGCGTCTAGGACTTACGGTTCAGGAGTTATTCACAGAAACATGGTTCTTTTACTGCCAGCCGCGAAAGCGAAAATAACCAAGATCGAGCGTCTAGGATTTACTTGTCAATAACTCGCCTGGGAAACATCCAGAGAAGTCAAACACAGTGCTCCTATACTAATTGCCAGGCGCTGAGACGAATGCCGCCAAGATCGAGCGTCTAGGACTTACGGTTCAGGAGTTATTCACAGAAACATGGTTCTGAACATGCTGCCAATTTCTCGTCTGGGAAACATGCAGAGAAGTCCAAGATAGTGTTTTTTAGACTGGCTGCCACGAGCTGAATCGAATGCAGCCAAGAGCGAGCGTCTAGGACTTACGGTTCAGGAGTTATTCACAGAAACATGGTTCTTTTACTGCCAGCCGCGAAAGCGAAAATAACCAAGATCGAGCGTCTAGGATTTACTTGTCAATAACTCGCCTGGGAAACATCCAGAGAAGTCAAACACAGTGCTCCTATACTAATTGCCAGGCGCTGAGACGAATGCCGCCAAGATCGAGCGTCTAGGACTTACGGTTCAGGAGTTATTCACAGAAACATGGTTCTGAACATGCTGCCAATTTCTCGCCTGGGAAACATGCAGAGAAGTCCAAGATAGTGTTTTTTAGACTGGCTGCCACGAGCTGAATCGAATGCAGCCAAGAGCGAGCGTCTAGGACTTACGGTTCAGGAGTTATTCACAGAAACATGGTTCTGAACATGCTGCCAATTTCTCGCCTGGGAAACATGCAGAGAAGTCCAAGATAGTGTTTTTTAGACTGGCTGCCACGAGCTGAATCGAATGCAGCCAAGAGCGAGCGTCTAGGACTTACGGTTCAGGAGTTATTCACAGAAACATGGTTCTGAACATGCTGCCAATTGCTCGCCTGGGAAACATGCAGAGAAGTCCAAAATAGTGTTTTTTAGACTGGCTGCCACGAGCTGAATCGAATGCAGCCAAGAGCGAGCGTCTAGGACTTACGGTTCAGGAGTTATTCACAGAAACATGGTTCTTTTACTGCCAGCCGCGAAAGCGAAAATAACCAAGATCGAGCGTCTAGGATTTACTTGTCAATAACTCGCCTGGGAAACATCCAGAGAAGTCAAACACAGTGCTCCTATACTAATTGCCAGGCGCTGAGACGAATGCCGCCAAGATCGAGCGTCTAGGACTTACGGTTCAGGAGTTATTCACAGAAACATGGTTCTGAACATGCTGCCAATTTCTCGCCTGGGAAACATGCAGAGAAGTCCAAGATAGTGTTTTTTAGACTGGCTGCCACGAGCTGAATCGAATGCAGCCAAGAGCGAGCGTCTAGGACTTACGGTTCAGGAGTTATTCACAGAAACATGGTTCTGAACATGCTGCCAATTTCTCGCCTGGGAAACATGCAGAGAAGTCCAAGATAGTGTTTTTTAGACTGGCTGCCACGAGCTGAATCGAATGCAGCAAGAGCGAGCGTCTAGGACTTACGGTTCAGGAGTTATTCACAGAAACATGGTTCTGAACATGCTGCCAATTGCTCGCCTGGGAAACATGCAGAGAAGTCCGAGATAGTGTTTTTTAGACTGGCTGCCACGAGCTGAATCGAATGCAGCCAAGAGCGAGCGTCTAGGACTTACGGTTCAGGAGTTATTCACAGAAACATGGTTCTGAACATGCTGCCAATTTCTCGCCTGGGAAACATGCAGAGAAGTCCAAGATAGTGTTTTTTAGACTGGCTGCCACGAGCTGAATCGAATGCAGCCAAGAGCGAGCGTCTAGGACTTACGGTTCAGGAGTTATTCACAGAAACATGGTTCTGAACATGCTGCCAATTGCTCGCCTGGGAAACATGCAGAGAAGTCCAAGATAGTGTTTTTTAGACTGGCTGCCACGAGCTGAATCGAATGCAGCCAAGAGCGAGCGTCTAGGACTTACGGTTCAGGAGTTATTCACAGAAACATGGTTCTGAACATGCTGCCAATTGCTCGCCTGGGAAACATGCAGAGAAGTCCAAGATAGTGTTTTTTAGACTGGCTGCCACGAGCTGAATCGAATGCAGCCAAGAGCGAGCGTCTAGGACTTACGGTTCAGGAGTTATTCACAGAAACATGGTTCTTTTACTGCCAGCCGCGAAAGCGAAAATAACCAAGATCGAGCGTCTAGGATTTACTTGTCAATAACTCGCCTGGGAAACATCCAGAGAAGTCAAACACAGTGCTCCTATACTAATTGCCAGGCGCTGAGACGAATGCCGCCAAGATCGAGCGTCTAGGACTTACGGTTCAGGAGTTATTCACAGAAACATGGTTCTGAACATGCTGCCAATTTCTCGCCTGGGAAACATGCAGAGAAGTCCAAGATAGTGTTTTTTAGACTTGCTGCCACGAGCTGAATCGAATGCAGCCAAGAGCGAGCGTCTAGGACTTACGGTTCAGGAGTTATTCACAGAAACATGGTTCTTTTACTGCCAGCCGCGAAAGCGAAAATAACCAAGATCGAGCGTCTAGGATTTACTTGTCAATAACTCGCCTGGGAAACATCCAGAGAAGTCAAACACAGTGCTCCTATACTAATTGCCAGGCGCTGAGACGAATGCCGCCAAGATCGAGCGTCTAGGACTTACGGTTCAGGAGTTATTCACAGAAACATGGTTCTGAACATGCTGCCAATTTCTCGCCTGGGAAACATGCAGAGAAGTCCAAGATAGTGTTTTTTAGACTGGCTGCCACGAGCTGAATCGAATGCAGCCAAGAGCGAGCGTCTAGGACTTACGGTTCAGGAGTTATTCACAGAAACATGGTTCTGAACATGCTGCCAATTGCTCGCCTGGGAAACATGCAGAGAAGTCCAAGATAGTGTTTTTTAGACTGGCTGCCACGAGCTGAATCGAATGCAGCCAAGAGCGAGCGTCTAGGACTTACGGTTCAGGAGTTATTCACAGAAACATGGTTCTGAACATGCTGCCAATTGCTCGCCTGGGAAACATGCAGAGAAGTCCAAGATAGTGTTTTTTAGACTGGCTGCCACGAGCTGAATCGAATGCAGCCAAGAGCGAGCGTCTGTGACTTACGGTTCAGGAGTTATTCACAGAAACATGGTTCTGAACATGCTGCCAATTGCTCGCCTGGGAAACATGCAGAGAAGTCCAAGATAGTGTTTTTTAGACTGGCTGCCAAGAGCTGAATCGAATGCAGCCAAGAGCGAGCGTCTAGGACTTACGGTTCAGGAGTTATTCACAGAAACATGGTTCTGAACATGCTGCCAATTGCTCGCCTGGGAAACATGCAGAGAAGTCCAAGATAGTGTTTTTAAGACTGGCTGCCACGAGCTGAATCGAATGCAGCCAAGAGCGAGCGTCTAGGACTTACGGTTCAGGAGTTATTCACAGAAACATGGTTCTGAACATGCTGCCAATTGCTCGCCTGGGAAACATGCAGAGAAGTCCAAGATAGTGTTTTTTAGACTGGCTGCCACGAGCTGAATCGAATGCAGCCAAGAGCGAGCGTCTAGGACTTACGGTTCAGGAGTTATTCACAGAAACATGGTTCTTTTACTGCCAGCCGCGAAAGCGAAAATAACCAAGATCGAGCGTCTAGGATTTACTTGTCAATAACTCGCCTGGGAAACATCCAGAGAAGTCAAACACAGTGCTCCTATACTAATTGCCAGGCGGTGAGACGAATGCCGCCAAGATCGAGCGTCTAGGACTTACGGTTCAGGAGTTATTCACAGAAACATGGTTCTGAACATGCTGCCAATTTCTCGCCTGGGAAACATGCAGAGAAGTCCAAGATAGTGTTTTTTAGACTGGCTGCCACGAGCTGAATCGAATGCAGCCAAGAGCGAGCGTCTAGGACTTACGGTTCAGGAGTTATTCACAGAAACATGGTTCTTTTACTGCCAGCCGCGAAAGCGAAAATAACCAAGATCGAGCGTCTAGGATTTACTTGTCAATAACTCGCCTGGGAAACATCCAGAGAAGTCAAACACAGTGCTCCTATACTAATTGCCAGGCGCTGAGACGAATGCCGCCAAGATCGAGCGTCTAGGACTTACGGTTCAGGAGTTATTCACAGAAACATGGTTCTGAACATGCTGCCAATTTCTCGCCTGGGAAACATGCAGAGAAGTCCAAGATAGTGTTTTTTAGACTGGCTGCCACGAGCTGAATCGAATGCAGCCAAGAGCGAGCGTCTAGGACTTACGGTTCAGGAGTTATTCACAGAAACATGGTTCTTTTACTGCCAGCCGCGAAAGCGAAAATAACCAAGATCGAGCGTCTAGGATTTACTTGTCAATAACTCGCCTGGGAAACATCCAGAGAAGTCAAACACAGTGCTCCTATACTAATTGCCAGGCGCTGAGACGAATGCCGCCAAGATCGAGCGTCTAGGACTTACGGTTCAGGAGTTATTCACAGAAACATGGTTCTGAACATGCTGCCAATTTCTCGCCTGGGAAACATGCAGAGAAGTCCAAGATAGTGTTTTTTAGACTGGCTGCCACGAGCTGAATCGAATGCAGCCAAGAGCGAGCGTCTAGGACTTACGGTTCAGGAGTTATTCACAGAAACATGGTTCTGAACATGCTGCCAATTGCTCGCCTGGGAAACATGCAGAGAAGTCCGAGATAGTGTTTTTTAGACTGGCTGCCACGAGCTGAATCGAATGCAGCCAAGAGCGAGCGTCTAGGACTTACGGTTCAGGAGTTATTCACAGAAACATGGTTCTGAACATGCTGCCAATTTCTCGCCTGGGAAACATGCAGAGAAGTCCAAGATAGTGTTTTTTAGACTGGCTGCCACGAGCTGAATCGAATGCAGCCAAGAGCGAGCGTCTAGGACTTACGGTTCAGGAGTTATTCACAGAAACATGGTTCTGAACATGCTGCCAATTGCTCGCCTGGGAAACATGCAGAGAAGTCCAAGATAGTGTTTTTTAGACTGGCTGCCACGATCTGAATCGAATGCAGCCAAGAGCGAGCGTCTAGGACTTACGGTTCAGGAGTTATTCACAGAAACATGGTTCTGAACATGCTGCCAATTTCTCGCCTGGGAAACATGCAGAGAAGTCCAAGATAGTGTTTTTTAGACTGGCTGCCACGAGCTGAATCGAATGCAGCCAAGAGCGAGCGTCTAGGACTTACGGTTCAGGAGTTATTCACAGAAACATGGTTCTGAACATGCTGCCAATTGCTCGCCTGGGAAACATGCAGAGAAGTCCAAGATAGTGTTTTTTAGACTGGCTGCCACGAGCTGAATCGAATGCAGCCAAGAGCGAGCGTCTAGGACTTACGGTTCAGGAGTTATTCACAGAAACATGGTTCTGAACATGCTGCCAATTGCTCGCCTGGGAAACATGCAGAGAAGTCCAAGATAGTGTTTTTTAGACTGGCTGCCACGAGCTGAATCGAATGCAGCCAAGAGCGAGCGTCTAGGACTTACGGTTCAGGAGTTATTCACAGAAACATGGTTCTGAACATGCTGCCAATTTCTCGCCTGGGAAACATGCAGAGAAGTCCAAGATAGTGTTTTTTAGACTGGCTGCCACGAGCTGAATCGAATGCAGCCAAGAGCGAGCGTCTAGGACTTACGGTTCAGGAGTTATTCACAGAAACATGGTTCTGAACATGCTGCCAATTTCTCGCCTGGGAAACATGCAGAGAAGTCCAAGATAGTGTTTTTTAGACTGGCTGCCACGAGCTGAATCGAATGCAGCCAAGAGCGAGCGTCTAGGACTTACGGTTCAGGAGTTATTCACAGAAACATGGTTCTGAACATGCTGCCAATTGCTCGCCTGGGAAACATGCAGAGAAGTCCAAGATAGTGTTTTTTAGACTGGCTGCCACGAGCTGAATCGAATGCAGCCAAGAGCGAGCGTCTAGGACTTACGGTTCAGGAGTTATTCACAGAAACATGGTTCTGAACATGCTGCCAATTTCTCGCCTGGGAAACATGCAAAGAAGTCCAAGATAGTGTTTTTTAGACTGGCTGCCACGAGCTGAATCGAATGCAGCCAAGAGCGAGCGTCTAGGACTTACGGTTCAGGAGTTATTCACAGAAACATGGTTCTGAACATGCTGCCAATTGCTCGCCTGGGAAACATGCAGAGAAGTCCAAGATAGTGTTTTTTAGACTGGCTGCCACGAGCTGAATCGAATGCAGCCAAGAGCGAGCGTCTAGGACTTACGGTTCAGGAGTTATTCACAGAAACATGGTTCTGAACATGCTGCCAATTGCTCGCCTGGGAAACATGCAGAGAAGTCCAAGATAGTGTTTTTTAGACTGGCTGCCACGAGCTGAATCGAATGCAGCCAAGAGCGAGCGTCTAGGACTTACGGTTCAGGAGTTATTCACAGAAACATGGTTCTGAACATGCTGCCAATTTCTCGCCTGGGAAACATGCAGAGAAGTCCAAGATAGTGTTTTTTAGACTGGCTGCCACGAGCTGAATCGAATGCAGCCAAGAGCGAGCGTCTAGGACTTACGGTTCAGGAGTTATTCACAGAAACATGGTTCTGAACATGCTGCCAATTTCTCGCCTGGGAAACATGCAGAGAAGTCCAAGATAGTGTTTTTTAGACTGGCTGCCACGAGCTGAATCGAATGCAGCCAAGAGCGAGCGTCTAGGACTTACGGTTCAGGAGTTATTCACAGAAACATGGTTCTGAACATGCTGCCAATTGCTCGCCTGGGAAACATGCAGAGAAGTCCAAGATAGTGTTTTTTAGACTGGCTGCCACGAGCTGAATCGAATGCAGCCAAGAGCGAGCGTCTAGGACTTACGGTTCAGGAGTTATTCACAGAAACATGGTTCTTTTACTGCCAGCCGCGAAAGCGAAAATAACCAAGATCGAGCGTCTAGGATTTACTTGTCAATAACTCGCCTGGGAAACATCCAGAGAAGTCAAACACAGTGCTCCTATACTAATTGCCAGGCGCTGAGACGAATGCCGCCAAGATCGAGCGTCTAGGACTTACGGTTCAGGAGTTATTCACAGAAACATGGTTCTGAACATGCTGCCAATTTCTCGTCTGGGAAACATGCAGAGAAGTCCAAGATAGTGTTTTTTAGACTGGCTGCCACGAGCTGAATCGAATGCAGCCAAGAGCGAGCGTCTAGGACTTACGGTTCAGGAGTTATTCACAGAAACATGGTTCTTTTACTGCCAGCCGCGAAAGCGAAAATAACCAAGATCGAGCGTCTAGGATTTACTTGTCAATAACTCGCCTGGGAAACATCCAGAGAAGTCAAACACAGTGCTCCTATACTAATTGCCAGGCGCTGAGACGAATGCCGCCAAGATCGAGCGTCTAGGACTTACGGTTCAGGAGTTATTCACAGAAACATGGTTCTGAACATGCTGCCAATTTCTCGCCTGGGAAACATGCAGAGAAGTCCAAGATAGTGTTTTTTAGACTGGCTGCCACGAGCTGAATCGAATGCAGCCAAGAGCGAGCGTCTAGGACTTACGGTTCAGGAGTTATTCACAGAAACATGGTTCTGAACATGCTGCCAATTGCTCGCCTGGGAAACATGCAGAGAAGTCCAAGATAGTGTTTTTTAGACTGGCTGCCACGAGCTGAATCGAATGCAGCCAAGAGCGAGCGTCTAGGACTTACGGTTCAGGAGTTATTCACAGAAACATGGTTCTGAACATGCTGCCAATTTCTCGCCTGGGAAACATGCAGAGAAGTCCAAGATAGTGTTTTTTAGACTGGCTGCCACGAGCTGAATCGAATGCAGCCAAGAGCGAGCGTCTAGGACTTACGGTTCAGGAGTTATTCACAGAAACATGGTTCTGAACATGCTGCCAATTGCTCGCCTGGGAAACATGCAGAGAAGTCCAAAATAGTGTTTTTTAGACTGGCTGCCACGAGCTGAATCGAATGCAGCCAAGAGCGAGCGTCTAGGACTTACGGTTCAGGAGTTATTCACAGAAACATGGTTCTTTTACTGCCAGCCGCGAAAGCGAAAATAACCAAGATCGAGCGTCTAGGATTTACTTGTCAATAACTCGCCTGGGAAACATCCAGAGAAGTCAAACACAGTGCTCCTATACTAATTGCCAGGCGCTGAGACGAATGCCGCCAAGATCGAGCGTCTAGGACTTACGGTTCAGGAGTTATTCACAGAAACATGGTTCTGAACATGCTGCCAATTTCTCGCCTGGGAAACATGCAGAGAAGTCCAAGATAGTGTTTTTTAGACTGGCTGCCACGAGCTGAATCGAATGCAGCCAAGAGCGAGCGTCTAGGACTTACGGTTCAGGAGTTATTCACAGAAACATGGTTCTGAACATGCTGCCAATTTCTCGCCTGGGAAACATGCAGAGAAGTCCAAGATAGTGTTTTTTAGACTGGCTGCCACGAGCTGAATCGAATGCAGCCAAGAGCGAGCGTCTAGGACTTACGGTTCAGGAGTTATTCACAGAAACATGGTTCTGAACATGCTGCCAATTGCTCGCCTGGGAAACATGCAGAGAAGTCCGAGATAGTGTTTTTTAGACTGGCTGCCACGAGCTGAATCGAATGCAGCCAAGAGCGAGCGTCTAGGACTTACGGTTCAGGAGTTATTCACAGAAACATGGTTCTGAACATGCTGCCAATTTCTCGCCTGGGAAACATGCAGAGAAGTCCAAGATAGTGTTTTTTAGACTGGCTGCCACGAGCTGAATCGAATGCAGCCAAGAGCGAGCGTCTAGGACTTACGGTTCAGGAGTTATTCACAGAAACATGGTTCTGAACATGCTGCCAATTGCTCGCCTGGGAAACATGCAGAGAAGTCCAAGATAGTGTTTTTTAGACTGGCTGCCACGAGCTGAATCGAATGCAGCCAAGAGCGAGCGTCTAGGACTTACGGTTCAGGAGTTATTCACAGAAACATGGTTCTGAACATGCTGCCAATTGCTCGCCTGGGAAACATGCAGAGAAGTCCAAGATAGTGTTTTTTAGACTGGCTGCCACGAGCTGAATCGAATGCAGCCAAGAGCGAGCGTCTAGGACTTACGGTTCAGGAGTTATTCACAGAAACATGGTTCTTTTACTGCCAGCCGCGAAAGCGAAAATAACCAAGTTCGAGCGTCTAGGATTTACTTGTCAATAACTCGCCTGGGAAACATCCAGAGAAGTCAAACACAGTGCTCCTATACTAATTGCCAGGCGCTGAGACGAATGCCGCCAAGATCGAGCGTCTAGGACTTACGGTTCAGGAGTTATTCACAGAAACATGGTTCTGAACATGCTGCCAATTTCTCGCCTGGGAAACATGCAGAGAAGTCCAAGATAGTGTTTTTTAGACTTGCTGCCACGAGCTGAATCGAATGCAGCCAAGAGCGAGCGTCTAGGACTTACGGTTCAGGAGTTATTCACAGAAACATGGTTCTTTTACTGCCAGCCGCGAAAGCGAAAATAACCAAGATCGAGCGTCTAGGATTTACTTGTCAATAACTCGCCTGGGAAACATCCAGAGAAGTCAAACACAGTGCTCCTATACTAATTGCCAGGCGCTGAGACGAATGCCGCCAAGATCGAGCGTCTAGGACTTACGGTTCAGGAGTTATTCACAGAAACATGGTTCTGAACATGCTGCCAATTTCTCGCCTGGGAAACATGCAGAGAAGTCCAAGATAGTGTTTTTTAGACTGGCTGCCACGAGCTGAATCGAATGCAGCCAAGAGCGAGCGTCTAGGACTTACGGTTCAGGAGTTATTCACAGAAACATGGTTCTGAACATGCTGCCAATTGCTCGCCTGGGAAACATGCAGAGAAGTCCAAGATAGTGTTTTTTAGACTGGCTGCCACGAGCTGAATCGAATGCAGCCAAGAGCGAGCGTCTAGGACTTACGGTTCAGGAGTTATTCACAGAAACATGGTTCTGAACATGCTGCCAATTGCTCGCCTGGGAAACATGCAGAGAAGTCCAAGATAGTGTTTTTTAGACTGGCTGCCACGAGCTGAATCGAATGCAGCCAAGAGCGAGCGTCTGTGACTTACGGTTCAGGAGTTATTCACAGAAACATGGTTCTGAACATGCTGCCAATTGCTCGCCTGGGAAACATGCAGAGAAGTCCAAGATAGTGTTTTTTAGACTGGCTGCCAAGAGCTGAATCGAATGCAGCCAAGAGCGAGCGTCTAGGACTTACGGTTCAGGAGTTATTCACAGAAACATGGTTCTGAACATGCTGCCAATTGCTCGCCTGGGAAACATGCAGAGAAGTCCAAGATAGTGTTTTTAAGACTGGCTGCCACGAGCTGAATCGAATGCAGCCAAGAGCGAGCGTCTAGGACTTACGGTTCAGGAGTTATTCACAGAAACATGGTTCTGAACATGCTGCCAATTGCTCGCCTGGGAAACATGCAGAGAAGTCCAAGATAGTGTTTTTTAGACTGGCTGCCACGAGCTGAATCGAATGCAGCCAAGAGCGAGCGTCTAGGACTTACGGTTCAGGAGTTATTCACAGAAACATGGTTCTTTTACTGCCAGCCGCGAAAGCGAAAATAACCAAGATCGAGCGTCTAGGATTTACTTGTCAATAACTCGCCTGGGAAACATCCAGAGAAGTCAAACACAGTGCTCCTATACTAATTGCCAGGCGGTGAGACGAATGCCGCCAAGATCGAGCGTCTAGGACTTACGGTTCAGGAGTTATTCACAGAAACATGGTTCTGAACATGCTGCCAATTTCTCGCCTGGGAAACATGCAGAGAAGTCCAAGATAGTGTTTTTTAGACTGGCTGCCACGAGCTGAATCGAATGCAGCCAAGAGCGAGCGTCTAGGACTTACGGTTCAGGAGTTATTCACAGAAACATGGTTCTTTTACTGCCAGCCGCGAAAGCGAAAATAACCAAGATCGAGCGTCTAGGATTTACTTGTCAATAACTCGCCTGGGAAACATCCAGAGAAGTCAAACACAGTGCTCCTATACTAATTGCCAGGCGCTGAGACGAATGCCGCCAAGATCGAGCGTCTAGGACTTACGGTTCAGGAGTTATTCACAGAAACATGGTTCTGAACATGCTGCCAATTTCTCGCCTGGGAAACATGCAGAGAAGTCCAAGATAGTGTTTTTTAGACTGGCTGCCACGAGCTGAATCGAATGCAGCCAAGAGCGAGCGTCTAGGACTTACGGTTCAGGAGTTATTCACAGAAACATGGTTCTTTTACTGCCAGCCGCGAAAGCGAAAATAACCAAGATCGAGCGTCTAGGATTTACTTGTCAATAACTCGCCTGGGAAACATCCAGAGAAGTCAAACACAGTGCTCCTATACTAATTGCCAGGCGCTGAGACGAATGCCGCCAAGATCGAGCGTCTAGGACTTACGGTTCAGGAGTTATTCACAGAAACATGGTTCTGAACATGCTGCCAATTTCTCGCCTGGGAAACATGCAGAGAAGTCCAAGATAGTGTTTTTTAGACTGGCTGCCACGAGCTGAATCGAATGCAGCCAAGAGCGAGCGTCTAGGACTTACGGTTCAGGAGTTATTCACAGAAACATGGTTCTGAACATGCTGCCAATTGCTCGCCTGGGAAACATGCAGAGAAGTCCGAGATAGTGTTTTTTAGACTGGCTGCCACGAGCTGAATCGAATGCAGCCAAGAGCGAGCGTCTAGGACTTACGGTTCAGGAGTTATTCACAGAAACATGGTTCTGAACATGCTGCCAATTTCTCGCCTGGGAAACATGCAGAGAAGTCCAAGATAGTGTTTTTTAGACTGGCTGCCACGAGCTGAATCGAATGCAGCCAAGAGCGAGCGTCTAGGACTTACGGTTCAGGAGTTATTCACAGAAACATGGTTCTGAACATGCTGCCAATTTCTCGCCTGGGAAACATGCAGAGAAGTCCAAGATAGTGTTTTTTAGACTGGCTGCCAAGAGCTGAATCGAATGCAGCCAAGAGCGAGCGTCTAGGACTTACGGTTCAGGAGTTATTCACAGAAACATGGTTCTGAACATGCTGCCAATTGCTCGCCTGGGAAACATGCAGAGAAGTCCAAGATAGTGTTTTTTAGACTGGCTGCCACGAGCTGAATCGAATGCAGCCAAGAGCGAGCGTCTAGGACTTACGGTTCAGGAGTTATTCACAGAAACATGGTTCTGAACATGCTGCCAATTGCTCGCCTGGGAAACATGCAGAGAAGTCCAAGATAGTGTTTTTTAGACTGGCTGCCACGAGCTGAATCGAATGCAGCCAAGAGCGAGCGTCTAGGACTTACGGTTCAGGAGTTATTCACAGAAACATGGTTCTTTTACTGCCAGCCGCGAAAGCGAAAATAACCAAGATCGAGCGTCTAGGATTTACTTGTCAATAACTCGCCTGGGAAACATCCAGAGAAGTCAAACACAGTGCTCCTATACTAATTGCCAGGCGCTGAGACGAATGCCGCCAAGATCGAGCGTCTAGGACTTACGGTTCAGGAGTTATTCACAGAAACATGGTTCTGAACATGCTGCCAATTTCTCGCCTGGGAAACATGCAGAGAAGTCCAAGATAGTGTTTTTTAGACTGGCTGCCACGAGCTGAATCGAATGCAGCCAAGAGCGAGCGTCTAGGACTTACGGTTCAGGAGTTATTCACAGAAACATGGTTCTTTTACTGCCAGCCGCGAAAGCGAAAATAACCAAGATCGAGCGTCTAGGATTTACTTGTCAATAACTCGCCTGGGAAACATCCAGAGAAGTCAAACACAGTGCTCCTATACTAACTGCCAGGTGCTGAGACGAATGCCGCCAAGATCGAGCGTCTAGGACTTACGGTTAAGGAATTAGCCTCAGAAACATGGTTCTGAACATGCTGCCAATTGCTCGCCTGGGAGACATGCAGAGAAGTCCAAGATAGTGTTTTTTAGACTGGCTGCCACGAGCTGAATCGAATGCAGCCAAGAGCGAGCGTCTAGGACTTACGGTTCAGGAGTTATTCACAGAAACATGGTTCTGAACATGCTGCCAATTTCTCGCCTGGGAAACATGCAGAGAAGTCCAAGATAGTGTTTTTTAGACTGGCTGCCACGAGCTGAATCGAATGCAGCCAAGAGCGAGCGTCTAGGACTTACGGTTCAGGAGTTATTCACAGAAACATGGTTCTGAACATGCTGCCAATTGCTCGCCTGGGAAACATGCAGAGAAGTCCGAGATAGTGTTTTTTAGACTGGCTGCCACGAGCTGAATCGAATGCAGCCAAGAGCGAGCGTCTAGGACTTACGGTTCAGGAGTTATTCACAGAAACATGGTTCTGAACATGCTGCCAATTTCTCGCCTGGGAAACATGCAGAGAAGTCCAAGATAGTGTTTTTTAGACTGGCTGCCACGAGCTGAATCGAATGCAGCCAAGAGCGAGCGTCTAGGACTTACGGTTCAGGAGTTATTCACAGAAACATGGTTCTGAACATGCTGCCAATTTCTCGCCTGGGAAACATGCAGAGAAGTCCAAGATAGTGTTTTTTAGACTGGCTGCCAAGAGCTGAATCGAATGCAGCCAAGAGCGAGCGTCTAGGACTTACGGTTCAGGAGTTATTCACAGAAACATGGTTCTGAACATGCTGCCAATTGCTCGCCTGGGAAACATGCAGAGAAGTCCAAGATAGTGTTTTTTAGACTGGCTGCCACGAGCTGAATCGAATGCAGCCAAGAGCGAGCGTCTAGGACTTACGGTTCAGGAGTTATTCACAGAAACATGGTTCTGAACATGCTGCCAATTGCTCGCCTGGGAAACATGCAGAGAAGTCCAAGATAGTGTTTTTTAGACTGGCTGCCACGAGCTGAATCGAATGCAGCCAAGAGCGAGCGTCTAGGACTTACGGTTCAGGAGTTATTCACAGAAACATGGTTCTTTTACTGCCAGCCGCGAAAGCGAAAATAACCAAGATCGAGCGTCTAGGATTTACTTGTCAATAACTCGCCTGGGAAACATCCAGAGAAGTCAAACACAGTGCTCCTATACTAATTGCCAGGCGCTGAGACGAATGCCGCCAAGATCGAGCGTCTAGGACTTACGGTTCAGGAGTTATTCACAGAAACATGGTTCTGAACATGCTGCCAATTTCTCGCCTGGGAAACATGCAGAGAAGTCCAAGATAGTGTTTTTTAGACTGGCTGCCACGAGCTGAATCGAATGCAGCCAAGAGCGAGCGTCTAGGACTTACGGTTCAGGAGTTATTCACAGAAACATGGTTCTTTTACTGCCAGCCGCGAAAGCGGAAAATAACCAAGATCGAGCGTCTAGGATTTACTTGTCAATAACTCGCCTGGGAAACATCCAGAGAAGTCAAACACAGTGCTCCTATACTAACTGCCAGGTGCTGAGACGAATGCCGCCAAGATCGAGCGTCTAGGACTTACGGTTAAGGAATTAGCCTCAGAAACATGGTTCTGAACATGCTGCCAATTGCTCGCCTGGGAGACATGCAGAGAAGTCCAAGATAGTGTTTTTTAGACTGGCTGCCACGAGCTGAATCGAATGCAGCCAAGAGCGAGCGTCTAGGACTTACGGTTCAGGAGTTATTCACAGAAACATGGTTCTGAACATGCTGCCAATTTCTCGCCTGGGAAACATGCAGAGAAGTCCAAGATAGTGTTTTTTAGACTGGCTGCCACGAGCTGAATCGAATGCAGCCAAGAGCGAGCGTCTAGGACTTACGGTTCAGGAGTTATTCACAGAAACATGGTTCTGAACATGCTGCCAATTTCTCGCCTGGGAAACATGCAGAGAAGTCCAAGATAGTGTTTTTTTAGACTGGCTGCCAAGAGCTGAATCGAATGCAGCCAAGAGCGAGCGTCTAGGACTTACGGTTCAGGAGTTATTCACAGAAACATGGTTCTGAACATGCTGCCAATTGCTCGCCTGGGAAACATGCAGAGAAGTCCAAGATAGTGTTTTTTAGACTGGCTGCCACGAGCTGAATCGAATGCAGCCAAGAGCGAGCGTCTAGGACTTACGGTTCAGGAGTTATTCACAGAAACATGGTTCTGAACATGCTGCCAATTGCTCGCCTGGGAAACATGCAGAGAAGTCCAAGATAGTGTTTTTTAGACTGGCTGCCACGAGCTGAATCGAATGCAGCCAAGAGCGAGCGTCTAGGACTTACGGTTCAGGAGTTATTCACAGAAACATGGTTCTTTTACTGCCAGCCGCGAAAGCGAAAATAACCAAGATCGAGCGTCTAGGATTTACTTGTCAATAACTCGCCTGGGAAAACATCCAGAGAAGTCAAACACAGTGCTCCTATACTAATTGCCAGGCGCTGAGACGAATGCCGCCAAGATCGAGCGTCTAGGACTTACGGTTCAGGAGTTATTCACAGAAACATGGTTCTGAACATGCTGCCAATTTCTCGCCTGGGAAACATGCAGAGAAGTCCAAGATAGTGTTTTTTAGACTGGCTGCCACGAGCTGAATCGAATGCAGCCAAGAGCGAGCGTCTAGGACTTACGGTTCAGGAGTTATTCACAGAAACATGGTTCTTTTACTGCCAGCCGCGAAAGCGAAAATAACCAAGATCGAGCGTCTAGGATTTACTTGTCAATAACTCGCCTGGGAAACATCCAGAGAAGTCAAACACAGTGCTCCTATACTAACTGCCAGGTGCTGAGACGAATGCCGCCAAGATCGAGCGTCTAGGACTTACGGTTAAGGAATTAGCCTCAGAAACATGGTTCTGAACATGCTGCCAATTGCTCGCCTGGGAGACATGCAGAGAAGTCCAAGATAGTGTTTTTTAGACTGGCTGCCACGAGCTGAATCGAATGCAGCCAAGAGCGAGCGTCTAGGACTTACGGTTCAGGAGTTATTCACAGAAACATGGTTCTGAACATGCTGCCAATTGCTCGCCTGGGAAACATGCAGAGAAGTCCAAGATAGTGTTTTTTAGACTGGCTGCCACGAGCTGAATCGAATGCAGCCAAGAGCGAGCGTCTAGGACTTACGGTTCAGGAGTTATTCACAGAAACATGGTTCTGAACATGCTGCCAATTGCTCGCCTGGGAAACATGCAGAGAAGTCCAAGATAGTGTTTTTTAGACTGGCTGCCACGAGCTGAATCGAATGCAGCCAAGAGCGAGCGTCTAGGACTTACGGTTCAGGAGTTATTCACAGAAACATGGTTCTTTTACTGCCAGCCGCGAAAGCGAAAATAACCAAGATCGAGCGTCTAGGATTTACTTGTCAATAACTCGCCTGGGAAACATCCAGAGAAGTCAAACACAGTGCTCCTATACTAATTGCCAGGCGCTGAGACGAATGCCGCCAAGATCGAGCGTCTAGGACTTACGGTTCAGGAGTTATTCACAGAAACATGGTTCTGAACATGCTGCCAATTTCTCGCCTGGGAAAACATGCAGAGAAGTCCAAGATAGTGTTTTTTGGACTGGCTGCCACGAGCTGAATCGAATGCAGCCAAGAGCGAGCGTCTAGGACTTACGGTTCAGGAGTTATTCACAGAAACATGGTTCTGAACATGCTGCCAATTGCTCGCCTGGAAAACATGCAGAGAAGTCCAAGATAGTGTTTTTTAGACTGGCTGCCACGAGCTGAATCGAATGCAGCCAAGAGCGAGCGTCTAGGACTTACGGTTCAGGAGTTATTCACAGAAACATGGTTCTGAACATGCTGCCAATTGCTCGCCTGGGAAACATGCAGAGAAGTCCAAGATAGTGTTTTTTAGACTGGCTGCCACGAGCTGAATCGAATGCAGCCAAGAGCGAGCGTCTAGGACTTACGGTTCAGGAGTTATTCACAGAAACATGGTTCTTTTACTGCCAGCCGCGAAAGCGAAAATAACCAAGATCGAGCGTCTAGGATTTACTTGTCAATAACTCGCCTGGGAAACATCCAGAGAAGTCAAACACAGTGCTCCTATACTAATTGCCAGGCGCTGAGACGAATGCCGCCAAGATCGAGCGTCTAGGACTTACGGTTCAGGAGTTATTCACAGAAACATGGTTCTGAACATGCTGCCAATTGCTCGCCTGGGAAACATGCAGAGAAGTCCAAGATAGTGTTTTTTAGACTGGCTGCCACGAGCTGAATCGAATGCAGCCAAGAGCGAGCGTCTAGGACTTACGGTTCAGGAGTTATTCACAGAAACATGGTTCTTTTACTGCCAGCCGCGAAAGCGAAAATAACCAAGATCGAGCGTCTAGGATTTACTTGTCAATAACTCGCCTGGGAAACATCCAGAGAAGTCAAACACAGTGCTCCTATACTAATTGCCAGGCGCTGAGACGAATGCCGCCAAGATCGAGCGTCTAGGACTTACGGTTCAGGAGTTATTCACAGAAACATGGTTCTGAACATGCTGCCAATTTCTCGCCTGGGAAACATGCAGAGAAGTCCAAGATAGTGTTTTTTAGACTGGCTGCCACGAGCTGAATCGAATGCAGCCAAGAGCGAGCGTCTAGGACTTACGGTTCAGGAGTTATTCACAGAAACATGGTTCTGAACATGCTGCCAATTGCTCGCCTGGGAAACATGCAGAGAAGTCCAAGATAGTGTTTTTTAGACTGGCTGCCACGAGCTGAATCGAATGCAGCCAAGAGCGAGCGTCTAGGACTTACGGTTCAGGAGTTATTCACAGAAACATGGTTCTTTTACTGCCAGCCGCGAAAGCGAAAATAACCAAGATCGAGCGTCTAGGATTTACTTGTCAATAACTCGCCTGGGAAACATCCAGAGAAGTCAAACACAGTGCTCCTATACTAACTGCCAGGCGCTGAGACGAATGCCGCCAAGATCGAGCGTCTAGGACTTACGGTTAAGGAATTAGCCTCAGAAACATGGTTCTGAACATGCTGCCAATTGCTCGCCTGGGAAACATGCAGAGAAGTCCAAGATAGTGTTTTTTAGACTGGCTGCCACGAGCTGAATCGAATGCAGCCAAGAGCGAGCGTCTAGGACTTACGGTTCAGGAGTTATTCACAGAAACATGGTTCTGAACATGCTGCCAATTGCTCGCCTGGGAAACATGCAGAGAAGTCCAAGATAGTGTTTTTTAGACTGGCTGCCACGAGCTGAATCGAATGCAGCCAAGAGCGAGCGTCTAGGACTTACGGTTCAGGAGTTATTCACAGAAACATGGTTCTGAACATGCTGCCAATTGCTCGCCTGGGAAACATGCAGAGAAGTCCAAGATAGTGTTTTTTAGACTGGCTGCCACGAGCTGAATCGAATGCAGCCAAGAGCGAGCGTCTAGGACTTACGGTTCAGGAGTTATTCACAGAAACATGGTTCTTTTACTGCCAGCCGCGAAAGCGAAAATAACCAAGATCGAGCGTCTAGGATTTACTTGTCAATAACTCGCCTGGGAAACATCCAGAGAAGTCAAACACAGTGCTCCTATACTAATTGCCAGGCGCTGAGACGAATGCCGCCAAGATCGAGCGTCTAGGACTTACGGTTCAGGAGTTATTCACAGAAACATGGTTCTGAACATGCTGCCAATTTCTCGCCTGGGAAACATGCAGAGAAGTCCAAGATAGTGTTTTTTAGACTGGCTGCCACGAGCTGAATCGAATGCAGCCAAGAGCGAGCGTCTAGGACTTACGGTTCAGGAGTTATTCACAGAAACATGGTTCTGAACATGCTGCCAATTGCTCGCCTGGGAAACATGCAGAGAAGTCCAAGATAGTGTTTTTTAGACTGGCTGCCACGAGCTGAATCGAATGCAGCCAAGAGCGAGCGTCTAGGACTTACGGTTCAGGAGTTATTCACAGAAACATGGTTCTGAACATGCTGCCAATTGCTCGCCTGGGAAACATGCAGAGAAGTCCAAGATAGTGTTTTTTAGACTGGCTGCCACGAGCTGAATCGAATGCAGCCAAGAGCGAGCGTCTAGGACTTACGGTTCAGGAGTTATTCACAGAAACATGGTTCTGAACATGCTGCCAATTGCTCGCCTGGGAAACATGCAGAGAAGTCCGAGATAGTGTTTTTTAGACTGGCTGCCACGAGCTGAATCGAATGCAGCCAAGAGCGAGCGTCTAGGACTTACGGTTCAGGAGTTATTCACAGAAACATGGTTCTGAACATGCTGCCAATTTCTCGCCTGGGAAACATGCAGAGAAGTCCAAGATAGTGTTTTTTAGACTGGCTGCCACGAGCTGAATCGAATGCAGCCAAGAGCGAGCGTCTAGGACTTACGGTTCAGGAGTTATTCACAGAAACATGGTTCTGAACATGCTGCCAATTGCTCGCCTGGGAAACATGCAGAGAAGTCCAAGATAGTGTTTTTTAGACTGGCTGCCACGAGCTGAATCGAATGCAGCCAAGAGCGAGCGTCTAGGACTTACGGTTCAGGAGTTATTCACAGAAACATGGTTCTTTTACTGCCAGCCGCGAAAGCGAAAATAACCAAGATCGAGCGTCTAGGATTTACTTGTCAATAACTCGCCTGGGAAACATCCAGAGAAGTCAAACACAGTGCTCCTATACTAATTGCCAGGCGCTGAGACGAATGCCGCCAAGATCGAGCGTCTAGGACTTACGGTTCAGGAGTTATTCACAGAAACATGGTTCTGAACATGCTGCCAATTTCTCGCCTGGGAAACATGCAGAGAAGTCCAAGATAGTGTTTTTTAGACTGGCTGCCACGAGCTGAATCGAATGCAGCCAAGAGCGAGCGTCTAGGACTTACGGTTCAGGAGTTATTCACAGAAACATGGTTCTTTTACTGCCAGCCGCGAAAGCGAAAATAACCAAGATCGAGCGTCTAGGATTTACTTGTCAATAACTCGCCTGGGAAACATCCAGAGAAGTCAAACACAGTGCTCCTATACTAATTGCCAGGCGCTGAGACGAATGCCGCCAAGATCGAGCGTCTAGGACTTACGGTTCAGGAGTTATTCACAGAAACATGGTTCTGAACATGCTGCCAATTTCTCGCCTGGGAAACATGCAGAGAAGTCCAAGATAGTGTTTTTTAGACTGGCTGCCACGAGCTGAATCGAATGCCGCCAAGATCGAGCGTCTAGGACTTACGGTTCAGGAGTTATTCACAGAAACATGGTTCTGAACATGCTGCCAATTTCTCGCCTGGGAAACATGCAGAGAAGTCCAAGATAGTGTTTTTTAGACTGGCTGCCACGAGCTGAATCGAATGCAGCCAAGAGCGAGCGTCTAGGACTTACGGTTCAGGAGTTATTCACAGAAACATGGTTCTGAACATGCTGCCAATTGCTCGCCTGGGAAACATGCAGAGAAGTCCAAGATAGTGTTTTTTAGACTGGCTGCCACGAGCTGAATCGAATGCAGCCAAGAGCGAGCGTCTAGGACTTACGGTTCAGGAGTTATTCACAGAAACATGGTTCTGAACATGCTGCCAATTTCTCGCCTGGGAAACATGCAGAGAAGTCCAAGATAGTGTTTTTTAGACTGGCTGCCACGAGCTGAATCGAATGCAGCCAAGAGCGAGCGTCTAGGACTTACGGTTCAGGAGTTATTCACAGAAACATGGTTCTGAACATGCTGCCAATTGCTCGCCTGGGAAACATGCAGAGAAGTCCAAGATAGTGTTTTTTAGACTGGCTGCCACGAGCTGAATCGAATGCAGCCAAGAGCGAGCGTCTAGGACTTACGGTTCAGGAGTTATTCACAGAAACATGGTTCTGAACATGCTGCCAATTGCTCGCCTGGGAAACATGCAGAGAAGTCCAAGATAGTGTTTTTTAGACTGGCTGCCACGAGCTGAATCGAATGCAGCCAAGAGCGAGCGTCTAGGACTTACGGT
The DNA here is from genome assembly GCF_050947455.1 of Rhinoderma darwinii. Classification (NCBI taxonomy): domain Eukaryota; kingdom Metazoa; phylum Chordata; class Amphibia; order Anura; family Rhinodermatidae; genus Rhinoderma; species Rhinoderma darwinii. Next base: position 35,520 of record NW_027462641.1, read on the forward strand.
TCAGGAGTTATTCACAGAAACATGGTTCTGAACATGCTGCCAATTGCTCGCCTGGGAAACATGCAGAGAAGTCCAAGATAGTGTTTTTTAGACTGGCTGCCACGAGCTGAATCGAATGCAGCCAAGAGCGAGCGTCTAGGACTTACGGTTCAGGAGTTATTCACAGAAACATGGTTCTTTTACTGCCAGCCGCGAAAGCGAAAATAACCAAGATCGAGCGTCTAGGATTTACTTGTCAATAACTCGCCTGGGAAACATCCAGAGAAGTCAAACACAGTGCTCCTATACTAATTGCCAGGCGCTGAGACGAATGCCGCCAAGATCGAGCGTCTAGGACTTACGGTTCAGGAGTTATTCACAGAAACATGGTTCTGAACATGCTGCCAATTTCTCGCCTGGGAAACATGCAGAGAAGTCCAAGATAGTGTTTTTTAGACTGGCTGCCACGAGCTGAATCGAATGCAGCCAAGAGCGAGCGTCTAGGACTTACGGTTCAGGAGTTATTCACAGAAACATGGTTCTTTTACTGCCAGCCGCGAAAGCGAAAATAACCAAGATCGAGCGTCTAGGATTTACTTGTCAATAACTCGCCTGGGAAACATCCAGAGAAGTCAAACACAGTGCTCCTATACTAATTGCCAGGCGCTGAGACGAATGCCGCCAAGATCGAGCGTCTAGGACTTACGGTTCAGGAGTTATTCACAGAAACATGGTTCTGAACATGCTGCCAATTTCTCGCCTGGGAAACATGCAGAGAAGTCCAAGATAGTGTTTTTTAGACTGGCTGCCACGAGCTGAATCGAATGCAGCCAAGAGCGAGCGTCTAGGACTTACGGTTCAGGAGTTATTCACAGAAACATGGTTCTTTTACTGCCAGCCGCGAAAGCGAAAAATAACCAAGATCGAGCGTCTAGGATTTACTTGTCAATAACTCGCCTGGGAAACATCCAGAGAAGTCAAACACAGTGCTCCTATACTAATTGCCAGGCGCTGAGGACGAATGCCGCCAAGATCGAGCGTCTAGGACTTACGGTTTCAGGAGTTATTCACAGAAACATGGTTCTGAACATGCTGCCAATTGCTCGCCTGGGAAACATGCAGAGAGTCCAAGATAGTGTTTTTTAGACTGGCTGCCACGAGCTGAATCGAATGCAGCCAAGAGCGAGCGTCTAGGACTTACGGTTCAGGAGTTATTCACAGAAACATGGTTCTGAACATGCTGCCAATTTCTCGCCTGGGAAACATGCAGAGAAGTCCAAGATAGTGTTTTTTAGACTGGCTGCCACGAGCTGAATCGAATGCAGCCAAGAGCGAGCGTCTAGGACTTACGGTTCAGGAGTTATTCACAGAAACATGGTTCTGAACATGCTGCCAATTGCTCGCCTGGGAAACATGCAGAGAAGTCCAAGATAGTGTTTTTTAGACTGGCTGCCACGAGCTGAATCGAATGCAGCCAAGAGCGAGCGTCTAGGACTTACGGTTCAGGAGTTATTCACAGAAACATGGTTCTTTTACTGCCAGCCGCGAAAGCGAAAATAACCAAGAATCGAGCGTCTAGGATTTACTTGTCAATAACTCGCCTGGGAAACATCCAGAGAAGTCAAACACAGTGCTCCTATACTAATTGCCAGGCGCTGAGACGAATGCCGCCAAGATCGAGCGTCTAGGACTTACGGTTCAGGAGTTATTCACAGAAACATGGTTCTGAACATGCTGCCAATTGCTCGCCTGGGAAACATGCAGAGAAGTCCAAGATAGTGTTTTTTAGACTGGCTGCCACGAGCTGAATCGAATGCAGCCAAGAGCGAGCGTCTAGGACTTACGGTTCAGGAGTTATTCACAGAAACATGGTTCTTTTACTGCCAGCCGCGAAAGCGAAAATAACCAAGATCGAGCGTCTAGGATTTACTTGTCAATAACTCGCCTGGGAAACATCCAGAGAAGTCAAACACAGTGCTCCTATACTAATTGCCAGGCGCTGAGACGAATGCCGCCAAGATCGAGCGTCTAGGACTTACGGTTCAGGAGTTATTCACAGAAACATGGTTCTGAACATGCTGCCAATTTCTCGCCTGGGAAACATGCAGAGAAGTCCAAGATAGTGTTTTTTAGACTGGCTGCCACGAGCTGAATCGAATGCAGCCAAGAGCGAGCGTCTAGGACTTACGGTTCAGGAGTTATTCACAGAAACATGGTTCTTTTACTGCCAGCCGCGAAAGCGAAAATAACCAAGATCGAGCGTCTAGGATTTACTTGTCAATAACTCGCCTGGGAAACATCCAGAGAAGTCAAACACAGTGCTCCTATACTAATTGCCAGGCGCTGAGACGAATGCCGCCAAGATCGAGCGTCTAGGACTTACGGTTCAGGAGTTATTCACAGAAACATGGTTTCTGAACATGCTGCCAATTGCTCGCCTGGGAAACATGCAGAGAAGTCCAAGATAGTGTTTTTTAGACTGGCTGCCACGAGCTGAATCGAATGCAGCCAAGAGCGAGCGTCTAGGACTTACGGTTCAGGAGTTATTCACAGAAAACATGGTTCTGAACATGCTGCCAATTTCTCGCCTGGGAAACATGCAGAGAAGTCCAAGATAGTGTTTTTTAGACTGGCTGCCACGAGCTGAATCGAATGCAGCCAAGAGCGAGCGTCTAGGACTTACGGTTCAGGAGTTATTCACAGAAACATGGTTTCTGAACATGCTGCCAATTGCTCGCCTGGGAAACATGCAGAGAAGTCCAAGATAGTGTTTTTTAGACTGGCTGCCACGAGCTGAATCGAATGCAGCCAAGAGCGAGCGTCTAGGACTTACGGTTCAGGAGTTATTCACAGAAACATGGTTCTTTTACTGCCAGCCGCGAAAGCGAAAATAACCAAGATCGAGCGTCTAGGATTTACTTGTCAATAACTCGCCTGGGAAACATCCAGAGAAGTCAAGCACAGTGCTCCTATACTAATTGCCAGGCGCTGAGACGAATGCCGCCAAGATCGAGCGTCTAGGACTTACGGTTCAGGAGTTATTCACAGAAACATGGTTCTGAACATGCTGCCAATTTCTCGCCTGGGAAACTTGCAGAGAAGTCCAAGATAGTGTTTTTTAGACTGGCTGCCACGAGCTGAATCGAATGCAGCCAAGAGCGAGCGTCTAGGACTTACGGTTCAGGAGTTATTCACAGAAACATGGTTCTGAACATGCTGCCAATTTCTCGCCTGGGAAACATGCAGAGAAGTCCAAGATAGTGTTTTTTAGACTGGCTGCCACGAGCTGAATCGAATGCAGCCAAGAGCGAGCGTCTAGGACTTACGGTTCAGGAGTTATTCACAGAAACATGGTTCTGAACATGCTGCCAATTGCTCGCCTGGGAAACATGCAGAGAAGTCCAAGATAGTGTTTTTTAGACTGGCTGCCACGAGCTGAATCGAATGCAGCCAAGAGCGAGCGTCTAGGACTTACGGTTCAGGAGTTATTCACAGAAACATGGTTCTGAACATGCTGCCAATTTCTCGCCTGGGAAACATGCAGAGAAGTCCAAGATAGTGTTTTTTAGACTGGCTGCCACGAGCTGAATCGAATGCAGCCAAGAGCGAGCGTCTAGGACTTACGGTTCAGGAGTTATTCACAGAAACATGGTTCTGAACATGCTGCCAATTGCTCGCCTGGGAAACATGCAGAGAAGTCCAAGATAGTGTTTTTTAGACTGGCTGCCACGAGCTGAATCGAATGCAGCCAAGAGCGAGCGTCTAGGACTTACGGTTCAGGAGTTATTCACAGAAACATGGTTCTGAACATGCTGCCAATTGCTCGCCTGGGAAACATGCAGAGAAGTCCAAGATAGTGTTTTTTAGACTGGCTGCCACGAGCTGAATCGAATGCAGCCAAGAGCGAGCGTCTAGGACTTACGGTTCAGGAGTTATTCACAGAAACATGGTTCTGAACATGCTGCCAATTTCTCGCCTGGGAAACATGCAGAGAAGTCCAAGATAGTGTTTTTTAGACTGGCTGCCACGAGCTGAATCGAATGCAGCCAAGAGCGAGCGTCTAGGACTTACGGTTCAGGAGTTATTCACAGAAACATGGTTCTGAACATGCTGCCAATTTCTCGCCTGGGAAACATGCAGAGAAGTCCAAGATAGTGTTTTTTAGACTGGCTGCCACGAGCTGAATCGAATGCAGCCAAGAGCGAGCGTCTAGGACTTACGGTTCAGGAGTTATTCACAGAAACATGGTTCTGAACATGCTGCCAATTGCTCGCCTGGGAAACATGCAGAGAAGTCCAAGATAGTGTTTTTTAGACTGGCTGCCACGAGCTGAATCGAATGCAGCCAAGAGCGAGCGTCTAGGACTTACGGTTCAGGAGTTATTCACAGAAACATGGTTCTTTTACTGCCAGCCGCGAAAGCGAAAATAACCAAGATCGAGCGTCTAGGATTTACTTGTCAATAACTCGCCTGGGAAACATCCAGAGAAGTCAAACACAGTGCTCCTATACTAATTGCCAGGCGCTGAGACGAATGCCGCCAAGATCGAGCGTCTAGGACTTACGGTTCAGGAGTTATTCACAGAAACATGGTTCTGAACATGCTGCCAATTTCTCGCCTGGGAAACATGCAGAGAAGTCCGAGATAGTGTTTTTTAGACTGGCTGCCACGAGCTGAATCGAATGCAGCCAAGAGCGAGCGTCTAGGACTTACGGTTCAGGAGTTATTCACAGAAACATGGTTCTGAACATGCTGCCAATTGCTCGCCTGGGAAACATGCAGAGAAGTCCAAGATAGTGTTTTTTAGACTGGCTGCCACGAGCTGAATCGAATGCAGCCAAGAGCGAGCGTCTAGGACTTACGGTTCAGGAGTTATTCACAGAAACATGGTTCTGAACATGCTGCCAATTGCTCGCCTGGGAAACATGCAGAGAAGTCCAAGATAGTGTTTTTTAGACTGGCTGCCACGAGCTGAATCGAATGCAGCCAAGAGCGAGCGTCTAGGACTTACGGTTCAGGAGTTATTCACAGAAACATGGTTCTTTTACTGCCAGCCGCGAAAGCGAAAATAACCAAGATCGAGCGTCTAGGATTTACTTGTCAATAACTCGCCTGGGAAACATCCAGAGAAGTCAAACACAGTGCTCCTATACTAATTGCCAGGCGCTGAGACGAATGCCGCCAAGATCGAGCGTCTAGGACTTACGGTTCAGGAGTTATTCACAGAAACATGGTTCTGAACATGCTGCCAATTTCTCGCCTGGGAAACATGCAGAGAAGTCCAAGATAGTGTTTTTTAGACTGGCTGCCACGAGCTGAATCGAATGCAGCCAAGAGCGAGCGTCTAGGACTTACGGTTCAGGAGTTATTCACAGAAACATGGTTCTTTTACTGCCAGCCGCGAAAGCGAAAATAACCAAGATCGAGCGTCTAGGATTTACTTGTCAATAACTCGCCTGGGAAACATCCAGAGAAGTCAAACACAGTGCTCCTATACTAATTGCCAGGCGCTGAGACGAATGCCGCCAAGATCGAGCGTCTAGGACTTACGGTTCAGGAGTTATTCACAGAAACATGGTTCTGAACATGCTGCCAATTTCTCGCCTGGGAAACATGCAGAGAAGTCAAGATAGTGTTTTTTAGACTGGCTGCCACGAGCTGAATCGAATGCAGCCAAGAGCGAGCGTCTAGGACTTACGGTTCAGGAGTTATTCACAGAAACATGGTTCTTTTACTGCCAGCCGCGAAAGCGAAAATAACCAAGATCGAGCGTCTAGGATTTACTTGTCAATAACTTCGCCTGGGAAACATCCAGAGAAGTCAAACACAGTGCTCCTATACTAATTGCCAGGCGCTGAGACGAATGCCGCCAAGATCGAGCGTCTAGGACTTACGGTTCAGGAGTTATTCACAGAAACATGGTTCTGAACATGCTGCCAATTTCTCGCCTGGGAAACATGCAGAGAAGTCCAAGATAGTGTTTTTTAGAACTGGCTGCCACGAGCTGAATCGAATGCAGCCAAGAGCGAGCGTCTAGGACTTACGGTTCAGGAGTTATTCACAGAAACATGGTTCTGAACATGCTGCCAATTGCTCGCCTGGGAAACATGCAGAGAAGTCCGAGATAGTGTTTTTTAGACTGGCTGCCACGAGCTGAATCGAATGCAGCCAAGAGCGAGCGTCTAGGACTTACGGTTCAGGAGTTATTCACAGAAACATGGTTCTGAACATGCTGCCAATTTCTCGCCTGGGAAACATGCAGAGAAGTCCAAGATAGTGTTTTTTAGACTGGCTGCCACGAGCTGAATCGAATGCAGCCAAGAGCGAGCGTCTAGGACTTACGGTTCAGGAGTTATTCACAGAAACATGGTTCTTTTACTGCCAGCCGCGAAAGCGAAAATAACCAAGATCGAGCGTCTAGGATTTACTTGTCAATAACTCGCCTGGGAAACATCCAGAGAAGTCAAACACAGTGCTCCTATACTAATTGCCAGGCGCTGAGACGAATGCCGCCAAGATCGAGCGTCTAGGACTTACGGTTCAGGAGTTATTCACAGAAACATGGTTCTGAACATGCTGCCAATTTCTCGCCTGGGAAACATGCAGAGAAGTCCAAGATAGTGTTTTTTAGACTGGCTGCCACGAGCTGAATCGAATGCAGCCAAGAGCGAGCGTCTAGGACTTACGGTTCAGGAGTTATTCACAGAAACATGGTTCTGAACATGCTGCCAATTGCTCGCCTGGGAAACATGCAGAGAAGTCCAAGATAGTGTTTTTTAGACTGGCTGCCACGAGCTGAATCGAATGCAGCCAAGAGCGAGCGTCTAGGACTTACGGTTCAGGAGTTATTCACAGAAACATGGTTCTGAACATGCTGCCAATTTCTCGCCTGGGAAACATGCAGAGAAGTCCAAGATAGTGTTTTTTAGACTGGCTGCCACGAGCTGAATCGAATGCAGCCAAGAGCGAGCGTCTAGGACTTACGGTTCAGGAGTTATTCACAGAAACATGGTTCTGAACATGCTGCCAATTGCTCGCCTGGGAAACATGCAGAGAAGTCCAAGATAGTGTTTTTTAGACTGGCTGCCACGAGCTGAATCGAATGCAGCCAAGAGCGAGCGTCTAGGACTTACGGTTCAGGAGTTATTCACAGAAACATGGTTCTGAACATGCTGCCAATTGCTCGCCTGGGAAAACATGCAGAGAAGTCCAAGATAGTGTTTTTTTAGACTGGCTGCCACGAGCTGAATCGAATGCAGCCAAGAGCGAGCGTCTAGGACTTACGGTTCAGGAGTTATTCACAGAAACATGGTTCTGAACATGCTGCCAATTGCTCGCCTGGGAAACATGCAGAGAAGTCCAAGATAGTGTTTTTTAGACTGGCTGCCACGAGCTGAATCGAATGCAGCCAAGAGCGAGCGTCTAGGACTTACGGTTCAGGAGTTATTCACAGAAACATGGTCTTTTACTGCCAGCCGCGAAAGCGAAAATAACCAAGATCGAGCGTCTAGGATTTACTTGTCAATAACTCGCCTGGGAAACATCCAGAGAAGTCAAACACAGTGCTCCTATACTAATTGCCAGGCGCTGAGACGAATGCCGCCAAGATCGAGCGTCTAGGACTTACGGTTCAGGAGTTATTCACAGAAACATGGTTCTGAACATGCTGCCAATTTCTCGCCTGGGAAACATGCAGAGAAGTCCAAGATAGTGTTTTTTAGACTGGCTGCCACGAGCTGAATCGAATGCAGCCAAGAGCGAGCGTCTAGGACTTACGGTTCAGGAGTTATTCACAGAACATGGTTCTTTTACTGCCAGCCGCGAAAGCGAAAATAACCAAGATCGAGCGTCTAGGATTTACTTGTCAATAAACTCGCCTGGGAAACATCCAGAGAAGTCAAACACAGTGCTCCTATACTAATTGCCAGGCGCTGAGACGAATGCCGCCAAGATCGAGCGTCTAGGACTTACGGTTCAGGAGTTATTCACAGAAACATGGTTCTGAACATGCTGCCAATTTCTCGCCTGGGAAACATGCAGAGAAGTCCAAGATAGTGTTTTTTAGACTGGCTGCCACGAGCTGAATCGAATGCAGCCAAGAGCGAGCGTCTAGGACTTACGGTTCAGGAGTTATTCACAGAAACATGGTTCTGAACATGCTGCCAATTGCTCGCCTGGGAAACATGCAGAGAAGTCCAAGATAGTGTTTTTTAGACTGGCTGCCACGAGCTGAATCGAATGCAGCCAAGAGCGAGCGTCTAGGACTTACGGTTCAGGAGTTATTCACAGAAACATGGTTCTGAACATGCTGCCAATTGCTCGCCTGGGAAACATGCAGAGAAGTCCAAGATAGTGTTTTTTAGACTGGCTGCCACGAGCTGAATCGAATGCAGCCAAGAGCGAGCGTCTAGGACTTACGGTTCAGGAGTTATTCACAGAAACATGGTTCTTTTACTGCCAGCCGCGAAAGCGAAAATAACCAAGATCGAGCGTCTAGGATTTACTTGTCAATAACTCGCCTGGGAAACATCCAGAGAAGTCAAACACAGTGCTCCTATACTAATTGCCAGGCGCTGAGACGAATGCCGCCAAGAATCGAGCGTCTAGGACTTACGGTTCAGGAGTTATTCACAGAAACATGGTTCTGAACATGCTGCCAATTGCTCGCCTGGGAAACATGCAGAGAAGTCCAAGATAGTGTTTTTTTAGACTGGCTGCCACGAGCTGAATCGAATGCAGCCAAGAGCGAGCGTCTAGGACTTACGGTTCAGGAGTTATTCACAGAAACATGGATCTTTTACTGCCCAGCCGCGAAAGCGAAAATAACCAAGATCGAGCGTCTAGGATTTACTTGTCAATAACTCGCCTGGGAAACATCCAGAGAAGTCAAACACAGTGCTCCTATACTAATTGCCAGGCGCTGAGACGAATGCCGCCAAGATCGAGCGTCTAGGACTTACGGTTCAGGAGTTATTCACAGAAACATGGTTCTGAACATGCTGCCAATTTCTCGCCTGGGAAACATGCAGAGAAGTCCAAGATAGTGTTTTTTAGACTGGCTGCCACGAGCTGAATCGAATGCAGCCAAGAGCGAGCGTCTAGGACTTACGGTTCAGGAGTTATTCACAGAAACATGGTTCTTTTACTGCCAGCCGCGAAAGCGAAAATAACCAAGATCGAGCGTCTAGGATTTACTTGTCAATAACTCGCTGGGAAACATCCAGAGAAGTCAAACACAGTGCTCCTATACTAATTGCCAGGCGCTGAGACGAATGCCGCCAAGATCGAGCGTCTAGGACTTACGGTTCAGGAGTTATTCACAGAAACATGGTTCTGAACATGCTGCCAATTTCTCGCCTGGGAAACATGCAGAGAAGTCCAAGATAGTGTTTTTTAGACTGGCTGCCACGAGCTGAATCGAATGCAGCCAAGAGCGAGCGTCTAGGACTTACGGTTCAGGAGTTATTCACAGAAACATGGTTCTGAACATGCTGCCAATTGCTCGCCTGGGAAACATGCAGAGAAGTCCGAGATAGTGTTTTTAGACTGGCTGCCACGAGCTGAATCGAATGCAGCCAAGAGCGAGCGTCTAGGACTTACGGTTCAGGAGTTATTCACAGAAACATGGTTCTGAACATGCTGCCAATTTCTCGCCTGGGAAACATGCAGAGAAGTCCAAGATAGTGTTTTTTAGACTGGCTGCCACGAGCTGAATCGAATGCAGCCAAGAGCGAGCGTCTAGGAACTTACGGTTCAGGAGTTATTCACAGAAACATGGTTCTGAACATGCTGCCAATTGCTCGCCTGGGAAACATGCAGAGAAGTCCAAGATAGTGTTTTTTAGACTGGCTGCCACGAGCTGAATCGAATGCAGCCAAGAGCGAGCGTCTAGGACTTACGGTTCAGGAGTTATTCACAGAAACATGGTTCTGAACATGCTGCCAATTGCTCGCCTGGGAAACATGCAGAGAAGTCCAAGATAGTGTTTTTTAGACTGGCTGCCACGAGCTGAATCGAATGCAGCCAAGAGCGAGCGTCTAGGGACTTACGGTTCAGGAGTTATTCACAGAAACATGGTTCTTTTACTGCCAGCCGCGAAAGCGAAAATAACCAAGATCGAGCGTCTAGGATTTACTTGTCAATAACTCGCCTGGGAAACACTCCAGAGAAGTCAAACACAGTGCTCCTATACTAATTGCCAGGCGCTGAGACGAATGCCGCCAAGATCGAGCGTCTAGGACTTACGGTTCAGGAGTTATTCACAGAAACATGGTTCTGAACATGCTGCCAATTTCTCGCCTGGGAAACATGCAGAGAAGTCCAAGATAGTGTTTTTTAGACTGGCTGCCACGAGCTGAATCGAATGCAGCCAAGAGCGAGCGTCTAGGACTTACGGTTCAGGAGTTATTTCACAGAAACATGGTTCTTTTACTGCCAGCCGCGAAAGCGAAATAACCAAGATCGAGCGTCTAGGATTTACTTGTCAATAACTCGCCTGGGAAACATCCAGAGAAGTCAAACACATGTCCTATACTAATTGCCAGGCGCTGAGACGAATGCCGCCAAGATCGAGCGTCTAGGACTTACGGTTCAGGAGTTATTCACAGAAACATGGTTCTGAACATGCTGCCAATTTCTCGCCTGGGAAACATGCAGAGAAGTCCAAGATAGTGTTTTTAGACTGGCTGCCACGAGCTGAATCGAATGCAGCCAAGAGCGAGCGTCTAGGACTTACGGTTCAGGAGTTATTCACAGAAACATGGTTCTGAACATGCTGCCAATTGCTCGCCTGGGAAACATGCAGAGAAGTCCGAGATAGTGTTTTTTAGACTGGCTGCCACGAGCTGAATCGAATGCAGCCAAGAGCGAGCGTCTAGGACTTACGGGTCAGGAGTTATTCACAGAAACATGGTTCTGAACATTGCTGCCAATTTCTCGCCTGGGAAACATGCAGAGAAGTCCAAGATAGTGTTTTTAGACTGGCTGCCACGAGCTGAATCCGAATGCAGCCAAGAGCGAGCGTCTAGGACTTACGGTTCAGGAGTTATTCACAGAAACATGGTTCTTTTTACTGCCAGCCGCGAAAGCGAAAATAACCAAGATCGAGCGTCTAGGATTTACTTGTCAATAACTCGCCTGGGAAACATCCAGAGAAGTCAAACACAGTGCTCCTATACTAATTGCCAGGCGCTGAGACGAATGCCGCCAAGATCGAGCGTCTAGGACTTACGGTTCAGGAGTTTATTCACAGAAACATGGTTCTGAACATGCTGCCAATTTCTCGCCTGGGAAACATGCAGAGAAGTCCAAGATAGTGTTTTTTAGACTGGCTGCCACGAGCCTGAATCGAATGCAGCCAAGAGCGAGCGTCTAGGACTTACGGTTCAGGAGTTATTCACAGAAACATGGTTCTGAACATGCTGCCAATTGCTCGCCTGGGAAACATGCAGAGAAGTCCAAGAATAGTGTTTTTTTAGACTGGCTGCCCCGAGCTGAATCGAATGCAGCCAAGAGCGAGCGTCTAGGACTTACGGTTCAGGAGTTATTCACAGAAACATGGTTCTGAACATGCTGCCAATTTCTCCCTGGGAAACATGCAGAGAAGTCCAAGATAGTGTTTTTTAGACTGGCCTGCCACGAGGCTGAATCGAATGCAGGCCAAGAGCGAGCGTCTAGGACTTACGGTTCAGGAGTTATTCACAGAAACATGGTTCCTGAACATGCTGCCAATTGCTCGCCTGTGGAAAACATGCAGAGAAGTCCAAGATAGTGTTTTTTAGACTGGCTGCCACGAGCTGAATCGAATGCAGCCAAGAGCGAGCGTCTAGGACTTACGGTTCAGGAGTTATTCACAGAAACATGGTTCTGAACATGCTGCCAATTGCTCGCCTGGGAAACATGCAGAGAAGTCAAGATAGTGTTTTTTTAGACTGGGCTGCCACGAGCTGAATCGAATGCAGCCAAGAGCCGAGCGTCTAGGACCTTACGGTTCAGGAGTTATTCACAGAAACATGGTTCTGAAACATGCTGCCAATTGCTCGCCCTGGGAAACATGCAGAGAAGTCAAGATAGTGTTTTTTAGACTGGCTGCCACGAGCTGAATCGAATGCAGCCAAGAGCGAGCGTCTAGACTTACGGTTCAGGAGTTATTCACAGAAACATGGTCTTTTACTGCCAGCCGCGAAGCGAAAATAACCAAGATCGAGCGTCTAGGATTTACTTGTCAATAACTCGCCTGGGAAACATCCAGAGAAAGTCAAACACAGTGCTCCCTATACTAATTGCCAGGCGCTGAGACGAATGCCGCCAAGATCGAGCGTCTAGGACTTACGGTTCAGGAGTTATTCACAGAAACATGGTTCTGAACATGCTGCCAAATTTCCTCGCCTGGGAAACATGCAGAGAAGTCCAAGATAGTGTTTTTTAGACTGGCTGCCACGAGCTGAATCGAATGCAGCCAAGAGCGAGCCGTCTAGACTTACGGTTCAGGAGTTATTTCACAGAATCATGGTTCTTGTACTGCCAGCCCGGAAAGCGAAAATAACCAAGATCGAGCGTCCTAGGGATTTACTTGTCAATAACTCGCCTGGGAAAACATCAGAGAAGTCAAACACAGTGCTCCTATACTAATTGCCAGGCGCTGAGACGAATGCCGCCAAGATCGAGCGTCTAGGACTTACGGTTCAGGAGTTATTCACAGAAACATGGTTCTGAACATGCTGCCAAATTTCTCGCCTGGGAAACATGCAGAGGAAGTCCAAGATAGTGTTTTTTTAGACTGGCTGCCACGAGCTGAATCGAATGCAGCCAAGAGCGAGCGTCTAGGACTTACGGTTCAGGGTTTATTCACAGAAAACATGGTTCTTTTACTGCCAGCCGCGAAAGCGAAAATAACCAAGATCGAGCGTCTAGGATTTACTTGTCAATAACTCGCCTGGGAAACATCCAGAGAAGTCAAACACAGTGCTCCTATACTAATTGCCAGGCGCTGAGACGAATGCCGCCAAGATCGAGGCGTCTAGACTTACGGTTCAGGAGTTTTTCACAGAAACATGGTTCTGAACATGCTGCCAATTTCTCGCCTGGGAAACATGCAGAGAAGTCCCAAGGATAGTGTTTTTTAGACTGGCTGCCACCGAGCCTGAATCGAATGCAGCAAGAGCGAGCGTCTAGACTTTACGGTTCAGGAGTTATTCACAGAAACATGGTTCTGAACATGCTGCCAATTGCTCGCCTGGGAAACATGCAGAGGAAGGTCCGAGATAGTGTTTTTTAGACTGGCTGCCACGAGCTGAATCGAATGCAGCCAAGAGCGAGCGTCTAGGACTTACGGTTCAGGAGTTATTCACAGAAACATGGTTCTGAACATGCTGCCAATTGCTCGCCTGGGAAACATGCAGAGAAGTCCAAGATAGTGTTTTTTAGACTGGCTGCCACGAGCTGAATCGAATGCAGCCAAGAGCGAGCGTCTAGGACTTACGGTTCAGGAGTTATTCACAGAAACATGGTTCTTTTACTGCCAGCCGCGAAAGCGAAAATAACCAAGATCGAGCTCTAGGATTTACTTGTCAATAACTCGCCTGGGAAACATCCAGAGAAGTCAAACACAGTGCTCCTATACTAATTGCCAGGCGCTGAGACGAATGCCGCCAAGATCGAGCGTCTAGGACTTACGGTTCAGGAGTTATTCACAGAAACATGGTTCTGAACATGCTGCCAATTTCTCGCCTGGGAAACATGCAGAGAAGTCCAAGATAGTGTTTTTTAGACTGGCTGCCACGAGCTGAATCGAATGCAGCCAAGAGCGAGCGTCTAGGACTTACGGTTCAGGAGTTATTCACAGAAACATGGTTCTGAACATGCTGCCAATTGCTCGCCTGGGAAACATGCAGAGAAGTCCAAGATAGTGTTTTTTAGACTGGCTGCCACGAGCTGAATCGAATGCAGCCAAGAGCGAGCGTCTAGGACTTACGGTTCAGGAGTTATTCACAGAAACATGGTTCTGAACATGCTGCCAATTGCTCGCCTGGGAATTTTTAGACTGGCTGCCACGAGCTGAATCGAATGCAGCCAAGAGCGAGCGTCTAGGACTTACGGTTCAGGAGTTATTCACAGAAACATGGTTCTGAACATGCTGCCAATTGCTCGCCTGGGAAACATGCAGAGAAGTCCAAGATAGTGTTTTTTAGACTGGCTGCCACGAGCTGAATCGAATGCAGCCAAGAGCGAGCGTCTAGGACTTACGGTTCAGGAGTTATTCACAGAAACATGGTTCTGAACATGCTGCCAATTGCTCGCCTGGGAAACATGCAGAGAAGTCCAAGATAGTGTTTTTTAGACTGGCTGCCACGAGCTGAATCGAATGCAGCCAAGAGCGAGCGTCTAGGACTTACGGTTCAGGAGTTATTCACAGAAACATGGTTCTGAACATGCTGCCAATTGCTCGCCTGGGAAACATGCAGAGAAGTCCAAGATAGTGTTTTTTAGACTGGCTGCCACGAGCTGAATCGAATGCAGCCAAGAGCGAGCGTCTAGGACTTACGGTTCAGGAGTTATTCACAGAAACATGGTTCTTTTACTGCCAGCCGCGAAAGCGAAAATAACCAAGATCGAGCGTCTAGGATTTACTTGTCAATAACTCGCCTGGGAAACATCCAGAGAAGTCAAACACAGTGCTCCTATACTAATTGCCAGGCGCTGAGACGAATGCCGCCAAGATCGAGCGTCTAGGACTTACGGTTCAGGAGTTATTCACAGAAACATGGTTCTGAACATGCTGCCAATTTCTCGCCTGGGAAACATGCAGAGAAGTCCAAGATAGTGTTTTTTAGACTGGCTGCCACGAGCTGAATCGAATGCAGCCAAGAGCGAGCGTCTAGGACTTACGGTTCAGGAGTTATTCACAGAAACATGGTTCTTTTACTGCCAGCCGCGAAAGCGAAAATAACCAAGATCGAGCGTCTAGGATTTACTTGTCAATAACTCGCCTGGGAAACATCCAGAGAAGTCAAACACAGTGCTCCTATACTAATTGCCAGGCGCTGAGACGAATGCCGCCAAGATCGAGCGTCTAGGACTTACGGTTCAGGAGTTATTCACAGAAACATGGTTCTGAACATGCTGCCAATTTCTCGCCTGGGAAACATGCAGAGAAGTCCAAGATAGTGTTTTTTAGACTGGCTGCCACGAGCTGAATCGAATGCAGCCAAGAGCGAGCGTCTAGGACTTACGGTTCAGGAGTTATTCACAGAAACATGGTTCTGAACATGCTGCCAATTGCTCGCCTGGGAAACATGCAGAGAAGTCCAAGATAGTGTTTTTTAGACTGGCTGCCACGAGCTGAATCGAATGCAGCCAAGAGCGAGCGTCTAGGACTTACGGTTCAGGAGTTATTCACAGAAACATGGTTCTGAACATGCTGCCAATTGCTCGCCTGGGAAACATGCAGAGAAGTCCAAGATAGTGTTTTTTAGACTGGCTGCCACGAGCGGAATCGAATGCAGCCAAGAGCGAGCGTCTAGGACTTACGGTTCAGGAGTTATTCACAGAAACATGGTTCTTTTACTGCCAGCCGCGAAAGCGAAAATAACCAAGATCGAGCGTCTAGGATTTACTTGTCAATAACTCGCCTGGGAAACATCCAGAGAAGTCAAACACAGTGCTCCTATACTAATTGCCAGGCGCTGAGACGAATGCCGCCAAGATCGAGCGTCTAGGACTTACGGTTCAGGAGTTATTCACAGAAACATGGTTCTGAACATGCTGCCAATTGCTCGCCTGGGAAACATGCAGAGAAGTCCAAGATAGTGTTTTTTAGACTGGCTGCCACGAGCTGAATCGAATGCAGCCAAGAGCGAGCGTCTAGGACTTACGGTTCAGGAGTTATTCACAGAAACATGGTTCTTTTACTGCCAGCCGCGAAAGCGAAAATAACCAAGATCGAGCGTCTAGGATTTACTTGTCAATAACTCGCCTGGGAAACATCCAGAGAAGTCAAACACAGTGCTCCTATACTAATTGCCAGGCGCTGAGACGAATGCCGCCAAGATCGAGCGTCTAGGACTTACGGTTCAGGAGTTATTCACAGAAACATGGTTCTGAACATGCTGCCAATTTCTCGCCTGGGAAACATGCAGAGAAGTCCAAGATAGTGTTTTTTAGACTGGCTGCCACGAGCTGAATCGAATGCAGCCAAGAGCGAGCGTCTAGGACTTACGGTTCAGGAGTTATTCACAGAAACATGGTTCTGAACATGCTGCCAATTGCTCGCCTGGGAAACATGCAGAGAAGTCCAAGATAGTGTTTTTTAGACTGGCTGCCACGAGCTGAATCGAATGCAGCCAAGAGCGAGCGTCTAGGACTTACGGTTCAGGAGTTATTCACAGAAACATGGTTCTGAACATGCTGCCAATTTCTCGCCTGGGAAACATGCAGAGAAGTCCAAGATAGTGTTTTTTAGACTGGCTGCCACGAGCTGAATCGAATGCAGCCAAGAGCGAGCGTCTAGGACTTACGGTTCAGGAGTTATTCACAGAAACATGGTTCTGAACATGCTGCCAATTGCTCGCCTGGGAAACATGCAGAGAAGTCCAAGATAGTGTTTTTTAGACTGGCTGCCACGAGCTGAATCGAATGCAGCCAAGAGCGAGCGTCTAGGACTTACGGTTCAGGAGTTATTCACAGAAACATGGTTCTGAACATGCTGCCAATTGCTCGCCTGGGAAACATGCAGAGAAGTCCAAGATAGTGTTTTTTAGACTGGCTGCCACGAGCTGAATCGAATGCAGCCAAGAGCGAGCGTCTAGGACTTACGGTTCAGGAGTTATTCACAGAAACATGGTTCTGAACATGCTGCCAATTGCTCGCCTGGGAAACATGCAGAGAAGTCCAAGATAGTGTTTTTTAGACTGGCTGCCACGAGCTGAATCGAATGCAGCCAAGAGCGAGCGTCTAGGACTTACGGTTCAGGAGTTATTCACAGAAACATGGTTCTTTTACTGCCAGCCGCGAAAGCGAAAATAACCAAGATCGAGCGTCTAGGATTTACTTGTCAATAACTCGCCTGGGAAACATCCAGAGAAGTCAAACACAGTGCTCCTATACTAATTGCCAGGCGCTGAGACGAATGCCGCCAAGATCGAGCGTCTAGGACTTACGGTTCAGGAGTTATTCACAGAAACATGGTTCTGAACATGCTGCCAATTTCTCGCCTGGGAAACATGCAGAGAAGTCCAAGATAGTGTTTTTTAGACTGGCTGCCACGAGCTGAATCGAATGCAGCCAAGAGCGAGCGTCTAGGACTTACGGTTCAGGAGTTATTCACAGAAACATGGTTCTGAACATGCTGCCAATTGCTCGCCTGGGAAACATGCAGAGAAGTCCAAGATAGTGTTTTTTAGACTGGCTGCCACGAGCTGAATCGAATGCAGCCAAGAGCGAGCGTCTAGGACTTACGGTTCAGG